>NC_057795.1:664439808-664444065 GCF_018294505.1 Triticum aestivum
CGATCGGAAAAACCAACTGCGTGATCCTAAAGAAAATTTTTGAAGGGGAAGAGGAGTAATTCAAAACACCTACGTCAATATTCCTTACCAGAGCGACGAAGGGGCTGAGGAGTAAAAATAATTCCTACTCTCCGATATAACTAGACTCCAAAATAGTTTTCTTCTAGACTCAACAACGGCCAAACTACATGATCAAACAAGGGGGCTCCTAGGGTCGGTCGAGGCTCTGATACCAACTTGTCACGCCCAATATGCGACCCTATCCAAAAGGAACTCGAAGATCCCACCAAGGATAGACCCACATATTGAAACGCTTTTGCAAGGTGGATATCATTACATCAACATTACATAATAGATGGGGATACATACAAGAGGCATACAATGCCACATGAATACAACATCACAATACATAAGAGCATCATCCGACTACGGATGAAACACAAACAGAAACTCAAACGACATCCACCCTGCTAGCCCAGGTTGCCGACTTGGAACCTATCCCCTGATCGAAGAAGAAGCAGAAGAAGAACTCCAAGACAAGCAAACAACGCTCTCGCGTCAAGATCATCGCACAACATGTACCTGCAACTGTTGTTGTAGTAATCTATGAGCCACAAGGACTCAGCAATCCCATTACCATGGGTATCAAGACTAGCAAAGCTTAAAGGGAAAGGAAGGGGGTAAAGTGGTGAGGTTGCAGTAGCGGCTAAGCATATATGGTGGCTAACATACACAAATAAGAGCGAGAAGAGAGCAAGCGGAACGGTCGTGAAGCTAGCAATGATCAAGAAGTGATCCTGAACTCCTACTTATGTCAAACATAACCCAGAAACCGTGTTCACTTCCCGGACTCCGCCGAAAAGAGACCATCACGGCTACACACGCGGTTGATGCGTTTTAATTCGGATCTGGTGTCAAGTTATCTACAACCGGACATTAACAAATTCACATCTGCCTATAACCGCAGGCACGGCTTTCGAAAGATTATACCCTGCAGGGGTGTCCCAACTTAGCCCATGATAAGCTCTCGCGATCAACGAAGGATATACCTTCTCCCAGGAAGACCCGATCAGACTCGGAATCCCGGTTTACAAGACATTTCGATAATGGTAAAACAAGACCAGCAAAGCCTCCTGCTGTGCTGACAAATCCCGATAGGAGCTGCACATATCTCGTTCTCAGGGCACACCGGATGAGCCAGACGTCGGGTTGGCATAGACCCTGATTGCCCAGGGGCGCCGGACATCGCTCGGTTTGGACCAACACTTAGACAAGCACTGGCCCAGGGGGATAAAATAAAGATGACCCTCGGGATGCACGACTCCCAAGGGAAAAAGGGCTAGGTGAGGCAAATGGTAAAACCAATGTTGGGCCTTGCTGGAGGAGTTTTATTCAAAGCGAACTGTCAAGGGGGTCCCATAAATCACCCGACCGTGTAAGGAACGCAAAATCCGGGAACATAATACCGGTATGACGGAAACTAGGGCGGCAAGAGTGGAACAAAACACCAGGCATAAGGCCGAGTCTTCCACCCTTTACCAAGTATATAGATGCATTAATAATATAAGAGATATTGTGATATCCCAACCAAAATCCTGTCCGCCATGGAGTAATCTTCAACTTCACCTACAACTAGCAACGCTATAAGAGGGGCTGAGCAAAGCGGTAACATAGCCAAACAACGGTTTGCATAGGAAAGGTGTCAAAGGTTAGAGGTTCATGGCAATATGGGAGGCTTGAAGAACATGTGATAGGTAGCGCAGCATAGCGATAGAACGAAACAGCTAGCATAGCAATGATAGTAGTGAGATCCAGGGTAGCGGTCATCTTGCCTGATATCCCGCAAGGAAGAAGAACGGGTCCATGAAGAATATGAAGCCACGAAGAGGAACCAAGCATAGACGAACGAATCCTCACGATCGCAACGAAACGGGAACTATCGAGAAGAAGCACACTACATAGTAAACACACCACACATGAACAAGGCATGATGCACAACAAGCATGATGCATGACAAGGCTACATGAAGCTACTCATGGCAAGAGATGTTGCAAACAAGAACAACACATCAAGGCAAGTTTAAATGAGGCCGGAAGCAACATATAACAATACCGGTAAGTCCTCATATGCATATTTCGAAATTGGTCCAGATCTGAATAAACCTTATGTTCAAGTTGTTAAATAGCAAGTTAAGATGCACAAAGATGATATACACGAGATTCTAGTCAAGTTACATATAAAGTTCATTTAGTTCGGAGCTACGGCCTAGAAGATATGAGCAAAACAAGTTAAACATGGCATTGATGCAAAATGCACCCAAACATCAAGCAAACACACCGAAACAAGGATTCAACATGATAATATGAAGCTACATGCAAAATCAAGCAAGTTTCATATAGAGCACACTCAAAATGGAGCAACGGTTCAACAGACACACTATACAAGTTTAAAGGACAAGCTGTCCAAAACAGCAACTAGGCATATTGCAAGCACCAAAACGACATGCTACAGCACCTCAACATAATAACAAAAGGCATGGGCATGATGTACAGGTAAAGCACAACAAAACATAAACACTGAGCTATCTCCAGAAATCACTAGAACATGCTCAAACACACATGGCAAGATTGCAAATAATAACAATTCAGACTTTGCAGAAAATAACATCAGGTTGCAATGTTTAGAGCTATCAAACAACATGTTACAGGAACTTATAATGGCAAAAAAAGGCATGGCATGAATCTACTAATTTCATAGGTCAAAAGTCCTTTACTGACCATAAGCCAAAAAGGATCAGAAAATATGATGGCACACATGTAAACATAGCAAGTTATAATACAGATTCATACATGGCAGGAACATAATTATGAAGGCATATAGATGAGCTTGTGCAACTCACTACAGAGCAAAACATGGCATGGCAAGGCAACCAACAGTAATAAGGCATGTTTGTGAAGCTAAGCATGGCAAGAGCAAGTTCATAGGGTGCATGGAACACTAGGAAAACACATGGCAACAACTGAACTTAATGTTAACAGGCTGACAGCAACATTATGAAGCAACTTTGGAGCAAGATATGAACAAGCTAAAGCAAGCTATAATTGCAACCAGGGGCATGAATGGATATAGCATGACATGTAGATCAAAACATATTTAGTGATCATCTCCAGATTATGCATAGAATGATTTGTAGAAGCAGGTTTACATAGCATCACGGAATAACAGATTCAGCCTATCAAAACAGCAACATCAAGTACCCTACTTAACAAGCTCGATTCACTCACCACAAGTTATTGCATGACAAGATAAGCATAGCATCATCAAGAAGACATGTTTATGTAACCAACCAAGTCAAGAACAAGTCCATAGCATGCAAGGATCAACTACAACAACCTTGGCCAAATTGAATAACATGTAAACAATCTGCCAGGAAACATTTTGAAGCAAAAGTAGAGCATGAAAATGACATGCTAGACTACTCCATAATTGCAAACAGGGGCATGAATGGATATACAATAACCACATGTTCAAAACACCCTTACTGAAGTATCTCAAAATATGCATGGATCTCTCTGTAGCATCAAGTTTACATGGCATCAAAATAACAGCAGAACAGGGACTAAAAACAGCAACATCACGATGCCTAGTTTGCATGCTTGTGCTAGTCACCACATTGATCACAAAAATACATGGTAAGCACCTCTGTAAAGAAGACATGGCATAGTTCAAAACACATGTAGACATCAACCTCATAGGATGCACACATCAATCATGGCAAAGATGACAAAAGAGCTCGTTGTGATAACAGACTTCAGAAAACATTATGAAGCACTCTTGCAATGATGATTCAGGCATCTAGATGACCTCAAATGAATATGATGCAATGTAATGAAATGATGTACTCGTTGAGATGAACAATTTGACATATTACACGCAAGAAACGGAGCTACGGATGCAGAGATACGGCATGACGAACATGGCATGAAAATACTGGAATCTGGGGACAGCAGAATTTAGACCTCCGAAAACTGGACGAGGGGATCCCGCGGGACGAGGCGGTGCCGCGGGCTGTTTGGATCGGGGCTCCGGCTGGGAAGGGACGAGGGCATCCCGGCGCGGGGTCGAGGACGACCGGCGGCGCCGGCATGCTCGACGACGGCGGGTGGTGCTCCGGTCCTCCGGAGAGGAGCGGGAGCTGAGGAGAGGCCGTGGGTGGCCGGATCCATCGAACCCCGGACAGAACCGACGCCCGGACGG
>NC_057795.1:664444423-664455286 GCF_018294505.1 Triticum aestivum
CGAGCGCAGGGGCCAACGAGTGGCGGCGGTGGAGGAGGCCGGAGGCCACGTGGCGGGAGCTGGTTGGCTGCGGGGGCAAGGGCGGACGTGTCCGGCTGCGGCTGGACGCGTCCGGCGGCGGCGAGGGAAAATCTAGGGTTTCGTCTGCGAATTCATCCGCGAATTTCGGGGGAGGGGCTAGTTTTATAGGTAGAGGGAGCTAGGAGAGTCCAAATGAGGAGCGGTTTTCGGCCACGCGATCGTGATCGAACGACCGAGAGCATGGAGGGGAGTTAGATGGGTTTTGGGCCACTTTGGAAGGGGTGTTCGGGTGCAAAGAGATAGGGGCTTTACGGTTACCCGGTTAACCGTTGGAGTATCAAACGGACTCCAAATGGCACGAAACTTGACACGCGGTCTACCGGTGCTATACCAAGGCCACTTGACAAGCCTCGGTCCATTCCGAGAACGTTTAACACCCACTCACAACAAGAGACAAAAGGGGGACGCAGGAGGACATAGGAGTGCCGGATTGCAAAACGGACAACGGGGAAAAGGCTCGGATGCATGAGACGAACACGTATGCAAAATGAAATGCACATGATGACATGGTAAAATGCAACACGTAAGCAAATTACATGGCAACGACGGCGAATAACTGGCAGACACCTGGCGCATCGAATCCGGGGCGTTACAGAGGACCTCCCACGCCAGCGCTCGGCCAGAGATAACGGTGCGGCCGGCAGTGGGTCTCGTCCCTCGCTGTCGACGATAGCCTAAATGCTGCCGCTCCTCCCCTTCACCGGTGGAGGGGGATACGTCCGGATCTGTAACCAGCGGTGAGGATAGAAAGCCAGTGTTTTTTGAAGGAAGAAAGACAGGGTCACTACCCCTATCTTGTTTAGATCTAGAGAGGATGAGAGTGTGTGAATAGAGTGGCCCTAGCAAGCAAGCGCGGAGGCTCCGGCCTATATATAAGTAGTGGGGTAGTTTTCCTTTTTCACTCCATCAAAACAATCGTTTAAAATTGTGTACTATACTACATGCCAGGTCGCGGTTTTTTTTAGTTGTTGATTGTTTTTTGAGATAGCTACCCGCTTGTTCCAAGTGGTGTTATGGTGTGCCAGGTCGCACTCTATATCATTCAAGTCTGGTAGTACTACAAGTCCCTCCATTAAATGAACAGCCACCCCCTCATAAAAATTGTGAACAAGCCCATGGCTAAAATTAGCGGAAACGTGGGTTGCCCCAACATGCATTATTATTTATATTTTCTACTCCCTCCGTTCCTAAATATAAGTCTTTTTTATTAGCCACACCTAAGACAAGAATTTTTTTATTAGCAGTGAACCCCACATGTCATAGACACAAAAATTGTGGCAAGATTCCCTTAGGCAAGCCAAAGTGTGTCTAACAATTTGAGCAACTCAGGTTAGGCAAGTGTGGCAAGTGTGGGAAAAATAATGTGGCAACATAAGACAAACATAGTCATAATCCAAACAGCCCCGTGATTTTTTGTGACATGCATGAAAATTTGGTTAGTTAAATTTATAGTCAAAATTTGGCAAGGTGCATCAAATCAACACATGCAAGTATCAAAAGGAAAGTCATGGCATGCATGCATGCGTTGTACTCCCTCTGTTTCCAAATATAAGTCTTTTTAGAGATTGCAACAAGTGACTACTCCCTCCGTTCCTAAATGTAAGTCTTTTTAGGGATTCCACTATAAACTACAAATGGATGTATATAGACATATTTTAGAGTGTAGATTCACTCATTTTGTTTCGTATGTACTCCAGTTCATAGTGAAATCTCTAAAAAGACTTATATTTTGGAATGGAGGGAGTACATACGAAGCAGAATATGTCTACTCCTACATACGAAGTAGCCCATTTGAAATGTGTAAAAAGAGTTTTATCGAATGCAGTGCTTTGATGTGTCGCGTCAACTCGTACAAGCCCGAGAAATTTGATTACTACGACGCCCTCTCCCTCGTGAGCTGAGCTCTGGTGCCTTAACTGCACCTGTCTTTGGCTGCATGACAGGTGGGCCAACCACCTGTTGGGCCCACCTGTCATGGATGCAAAGGCAGGAGCAGTAAGTAGAAGCTTTCGCTACACGCTATCCCTCCCGCATGAGGTGGACGGACATGCAGCAGTGGATTCGATACTATAGAAGTAGGAGTAACATTATTGTTCATCTTCTCGAAGAGGCGAAGAGCCAAGTGCAAACCGAACGTGGCAGTTGCGAACGCTCGCGTGGTGCGGTTCCTTGGAGTACTAGCCAGGCTCTTGCATGAGACAAAATTGCTATTGTTTAACAATTAAACTCCATTGTCCATTGGTTGATACTCATTCTGCATAGGTCCACACGCTTAGCACCGTTTCCTCCTAGGGTCACCAATGTTTATTAGCTAATTAATAGCATTCCATGCAATGAACTAGCCATTGCAAGTCATTAAAAGCATGCACACCTCTCATCTCTTATTGGTTGATACGTATGTCAAGAAACAAAAAACAAGGTAGAAGTTAATGCACTGCGCCTAAGTGTTTTGGGACTATTTGGTTTTTGTAAGATGACTTACACACCTAGACAGAGGGAGTACTATAGACCTGTAAACCAGAAAGGAGTATTTGCCTTTCTAGAGATTTCAACAAGTGACTAGACTTTGGCTCAAAAAAAACAAGTGACTAGACTACACCGTGTGCAGTACCCCCTCCCCTCCGGTTTATAGGGCTCAAATCTCAAATCTCATGAACCAAGGGATTTTGCGATTGGAGGAATGTATCTCGTACTTTACAAAACTACCCTAATTAAACTCATGCATTAATTACGTAGTTCTCTCATTTTCCTCTCCGCCTTGGTCGCGGTGCACAATATTGAGGCTAGCCATAGTGGGAGTAACTTAGGTAGTAACTTAACACATCCCAAGACAATTTTGCTTATGTGGCAAGTATTTAATGAGGAAAGAGGTGCTTGTGGTAACATAATATGTTACTGTAACATAGCGCTTTCCGAGGCAAAATGAGTCTATGAGATAATAAATGAAGCAATCTATGATACTACTACTATGTTACTTTGCACTGTGGAGGTAGTAACTTACACTAGTATGCATGACACTAGTCTAAGTTACTCCCCACTATGACCAGCCTGAGAGAGTGCTTTGATACGTTTTAGTCTCATGACTAAAAGTAGTGGGACTAAAACTTGTTAGCCTCATCCATGCTTGGATCCAAATACTAAAGAGACTAAAATCAAGTTAATGACATTTCAAAGCATCCGGGCTCGCGTGCCATCCACCAAATCACAGCGAGGTGCTACAGTCGAGACTCACCTGTCACCCCGGTGTGACTGTCATGACCCGTCATATCACAAAACCCACACCTTTACCAGTAGTGGTAAGGTGGCCTCCAAGTTGGACTGGACGAAGCAACCATCATTTCATTGGAACGCTCGTTCAAGCCATTTCTTCCCTTTCTTGAAGAAAACCTTACTCCAGGCTACTCACTTATGCCATTTTTCTTCTCTACCGACGAAGGAAAGGTGGGCGAATCAGTTATGCTACTATATTTTCATTCCAATAATCTTCTTTTTGCGAAGCACCGACCGATTCTCACATCCTATTCTTTTCCCGTTTTCATTGCGATTGTGGTTTCCTTTCGATTGCTTTTTGTTTATCAGTTCATTGATGGATACTGGAGCACTAGGCAAAGAGTTGCCGGCGGACAACCCACTGGAGACAGCGATCTCCAGGAAGCGAGCACCGACCAACGAGTTGACCAAGTTGGCGGGCCAACCCATGGAGACGAAGAACTCCAAGAAACAAGCACTGGCCAAAGAGTTGAGGATGTTGGTGGACGAACTCCTCAAAGAAAGTTGGAAGAACAACAAGGACCCCACCGTGCCTACCCCAGGAGCTCTGATTGCCACCTATGTGAGGCTCAAGACCGAGTTTGAGGAGATAGTCGCCGTTGAGAAACAGTATTCCCCTGGCAAGGTGATGGCCCCCATCGAGGACGAGAAGATGGCCCCCGGAGGGATGAGATCCCCCGGTGAGCTGCACAAGGTAAAAAATAATGGCTTATTACCATAGTTATGGTTTAAGATTATTTGCAATGTGCTTGCTTTTTGATTATTTGCAATGTGCTTGCTAATATGTTAGTGTTGTGCAGGTGCCGGTGGTTGTCCTTGATGATTCCGATGTCGTGGCCCGTCCTGTTGGCATCGCCCCGGAGATCGATTCCGATACCGCTGTCCATCCTGTGGACATCGCCCCAGAGATCGATTTTGATGTCGCGGTCAGTCCTGTGGACATCGCCCCAGAAATCGATTCCCATGCCGCTATCCGTGCTGTGGTCATTGCCCGAGAGATCGATGACAAGAAATAGTTGGTCGCGCTAATCCTTCAGGGTAGTTTGCATTGCCCTGTGTTTAATTACCAGAACGATGCGTGTTATCAAACCATCTTAGGGCTAGTGCACTGTCTTGTGTGGGCGGATCTTGCTACTTTTGTTTGATAGTGAATCATACGATGAATCATGCGAACCCTCTCTGAGTTATGGAAACAGATGTATCCTCACCAGCTTTTGATGTAATATATGGCATGCTTAGATGTAAATTTGAACTGTTTATCATATCAGCAGGGCTTGTTTGATGATTCTTGGTGTTAGTAGGCTAGCTACTGTGCGAGCTATAGTACTTGCAAAACACTCACCGAAGAGAAAGGTTGGGGCTGATGAGCTCGTGGTACGCTTATACTTATCCCTCGTTGATCGACCAATAGCCCTAGCTCCTAAAATTGTAGGCTTAGCGATCAATCAGACAATAGTCGACATACATTCAGGCCTCATTTGGTTCATAGGGTAGGAAAATCGTAGCAAAAGTACAGAGAACGTGCAACACAAAATCATAGAAGTGCAGAGACGTACTCCCTCCGTTCCAAAATAGATGACCTAGGCGGGCTAGTTTGGCCTAGTGGGTTTCAGTGATATGACATGGTACAGTGCCGTCCAGTCTTCGCGTGTGGTAGCAGTATTGCGGGTACAGTAAGTTTTCTTGAAGAAGCAGAATTCAACGAAGTCATGATGGTTCCTTCGTCCGAACAACTTACGGTGGGAAAAGGTTGGGCCTATGATACGACCGGGGTAGACCAGGATAATTTTGTGCATGGCAGGTGGACCAGGTGGACCAAGATGGTCGACGTCCCACATGTCGGTGAATGAAAGTATTCTTTTCGATATAGAGGACGAGCAACGAGTATTCATTGTTTATTTTTGACGAAAGCTATTGTCTCCACTATTACTCCTTGACTTTGTCAATGCCTCTCTCTCCTCCACATAAGCAGGGACTACTTGCTATGCATGCAGCGGGCAGCTGGCGTCTTGAGGGGCCATGGCGGTGAGAGCGGGCTCCGGAAGCGGTCCGGACTCCAGCATGGCCCACCTCACATTATCACCATATATTTCTTGGAGTCCGTGTGCGGCGAGCGGGCGATCTCTTCTCCCTCCCCCGTTTCTCTCTTCTCAGCTGACGCCCGCCGAGCGATTAGATTTCGGCTATCAACGGTTTATTCAATTACGGTCCCACATGTCAGTGAAATTGCAAGACAACGCGTGTCCCCTTTGGTGAGCGGCGTGCGAGCCGGATTGTCGGGGTTGCGATGCGTACGAGTCGTAAGTGTGCCGCCTTTTCCTTTAGAACTTGCAAAGCGTAACATTTTCGCGCGATCTATCGATAGAAATCCAGAACAAAATGACGAGGGCGATGCTTTCCCGCTCGTTAGGCGGGCTAGTTCGAGTGATATGATGTGCTACAGTGCCGTCCACTTGCTCCATTTTTATGTAAGCAAGAGTTTACACTCGTACGCGGGAGGAGTGCGAAACACCGCGGATCTGATTCTGATCGAGGGATAACTGTTCCCTGCTAAATAATGGAGGATTGTTAGCGATTATAGCATGATAGTTAGGGCATCTCCAGCGCTGGCCCACAAATTTACACCAGCATCTGTCTGAGGACACTGATGGATGCCATCCGATGCTGCCCGCATACCTTTCGACAACTATATGAACTAACCGGACGAAATTCGTGCAAACAAAGCAAATTTCAAATTAACCGGATGAAATTCATTACATCTCGAAAACTTTTCCTACAAACTCGACGAAATTCATTACATATTTCACACAAACCGTACTAAACCTACTATAAACCTAATCTAAACGATCACCGGCGCCTGACCACCAAGTCCGGTCATGAACCCGAGAAAGCCGGCCATTGCCTTTGCCTCCTCCTCATCCGCCTCGATAACCTCCTCCTTCGGTCGGAGCACAAGGTTATGAAGATTTCCGCCTCCACGTCGCCGTCAAGCGGCTAATCGGTCGCCGATGTTTACCCCACCAAGCTTGGCGTCGACTGAGTGGAGTAGCGGTGGCCTTCCCGGGACCAGAGCGGCGGCGACCTACCGTGTACTACTCTTCCTTGCTGCCGGCTTCGTGGTCGTGGCGGTGGAGGGTGGCCCGGGGGGTGCCGGCGATCTCCTTTGTTTGCTCCTGCAAAAGTACGTTGAAGAGAGCTTTGAAGCGTGCCCGGAGCGGAGCCGCCGATGTCCCTCGTCTGCTCCTGCGACAGTACGTCCAAGAGAGCTTCAGAGCGCCACGAGGCCATTGTTGAAGTGGTGCCGACAGAAAGAAGGGACCGGAGGAGAATAAGTGTGGGTCTTTGGCTATGGCTGGGAGCTGGGGCTCAAGTTAATATAGCGGGCGAATGGCAATGAGCCGCGGCAGACGGATGGACAACTGGCGCCGGAGTAGGTTCGTCGGGCGTGAATGCGGATGCTGCTTTAGTGACTTAACTACAGATGTGTTTGGGTGACTGACATGTGGGCCCAACGGGCGTCTGGCCCGCATATCAGTGACACACCAATTGCACCTGCGGTTAAGTCCAGTGAATGCGGCATTGACATTCTGGAGAGACGGTGACCATTTCAGGCGCATGTGGACTGTTTGACTGGTCAACCATACAAATACGGAGCTATACGGTGAACCAGCGACCGTATAATCATCATATCTCGTATACAATGATCAAAGTGAGCTATCAAGACAAGTTCGATGACCGCCAATGCATTTTACTCGGTAATAAATGACCAGAATTGAAGGGGGATCCTAATTTGCTTCATCTTTTGTCCTTGAGCTCTTGACAAACCAATGCACTATACGGTTGTCCGGTCACTCCACCCCAGAGCTCTCACCAAGCGTCGTTCATGCCACCGCGCCGCACACTAACCGATAAGGCAGAGATGGCATCCCGCCGCGCCGAGTTCCTCGCTGCCCATGAACGCACACAAAATGGTAGGGAAGCGATGGCATCCCGCTGTGCCGAGTTCATCGCCGCTCGCGACCTCACAACTATGTGGGAGGAATTTGAAGATGCCAAGGTCAAATGGGCGGTAGAGCAAGAGGCGGCCAAAGCCGCACAGAGGGAGCGGAAAAGTCAGAAAGCACTCAAGAAAAGAGAGGCCCGCCGCCGCAAGAAAGAAAAGGACGCACGCGCTGCTGCGGAGAGGTCGGCGGAGATCCAAGCACGGTGGGGTGTCGCCGACAAAGCCGGGAAGGAGAACGACGGCGTCTGGCCAGCATGTGAGAAGTAGTAGTACTAGTAGTTAGTGTGTGTGTCTGTGTCTGAGTACGAGCATGTACCAGTACTACTAGTTACTACTGTAGTTTTTAGAGAAAATTACCAGTACATTAGCCTAGACTAAGTGGGAAAATTCCTATCCTATGCATCAAATGGCATCTCTTTCTCTATAGGAATTGAGATGCATGTCATCTCACTTACTATGATTTTCATATTCCTATCCTATGAACGAAAGGAGGCCTTTGTTGGAGTAAATATTGTAGCTAGCAGTACTGCTGGTACAGTAGTTTTCTTCAAGAAGCGGAATTCAACAAAGTCATGATGGTTCCTTCGTCCGAGCAACTTCAAAGTGGGAAGTGGGCCTGTGATTTGATGGCTCATTAGTCATTGTTACTGCGGCGCGACGACCTGGGTGACTCTCCCTTGGAGTTCTGCATGCATGGCAAGTGGACCAGGATGGTCGACGTCCCACATGTTGGCGAACGGAAGTATTCTTTCCGATATCGAGGAGCAAGGAAACCGCGTGGTATAGTATCACTACTGATTGGTTCGCAAAAAAAATAGTATCACTGCCGATTTATAATTATTTTTTATTTATAATGCATGCTAGCGTTTCAACTCTGACGACGAAGGGTGCCAAACACGGCACGTGCTGGATGTCCCACACGTCACGAAAGGAGTGGGACATGAACAGCGTGGTAGAGCCCAGCGTAAAAAAACAGCATGGTAGAGCGTCTCCACTTCTTCCACTTCTGGGTCGGAGACCACACGTAGTAGTACTTAGATGTATGAACGATACAAAGTGCGACCTGGAGAGAAAGACATGTCTAGTTGGAAGGTCTCGGGGCATACACGTAAACAAATATAAAAGTTAATATGTGCCTCCAACTAATATACTAGTAGTAGAGTACTTAGACATGTACTCCATAACATCATCGTGCATTGCACGTACAACATTTAGTGGTAGTACATAGTAAAAGACAAATGCCGCCCAAGAGTTCCCTTCTCGACCTACTTTTGGGTGTTTGGTAGAGTGTATGGAGGGTGCATGAGTCCATACTAGTTTAGCACAAATACACTAGAAGCATGCATGAAGAGAGAATGCATGAAAAGGGGTGTTGAGTTGAGCATGCATGAAGAGGGAACAACTATGCTGAGACAAGAACGCAACCAAACACACCCTGTATGCCACGCATGTTCATACCATTTGTGCCTTTCTATTTCACTTACTACACTACATTACTCAGGTTCGTACGTCCACTCCTGGGTACATGTCCGTCTCGTAGTTTTAGTGCCACGTGTTCTTCATATAGATGGAACGATCGTTGCATAACACGTGCGCCTTGATGCTAGATGTCTCGCGTGTTGGCAAAAGGATGAACAAAGCTCACGTAAAAAATAGAGTGGAAGAACATAGATTCCGGACGACCGAGAAGAAGCAAGGAACCTCGTGGTGGAGCGTCTGCACTCATAATATTTAAATTATTCAGTGATATAAAATTAACCAATCATCTCCACAGTGGACTGGAGGAGTACGAAACACGACAGCCCAGTGTAGTTACATCATACTAGTACATTGCTAACCCATGCTATCACCATATTTCTTGGCTTCCGTGTGACACCTATCTCTAGTAATCCAGCAGCCTGTATCGCTTCTCCCTCCTCGTCTCTATCAAAGTGCGGCGGGGTGGCGTTTCTGCCGTCTATTGAGGTCGGTTAACTATCACATGTTAGCGACATGCCAAGAGCATTCTAAAAAAATTCCTTTCACGTTCCGTTTTCAAAAAGAAAAAAATCCTTTCACGTACGAATTTGCCTGTATGCTTTGAGCAACTTGCATGTCCTATACTGCTCCTGTTTGATACTCTAACTTAGCTAGAGGTTAGACTAACTCATGACTAACCCTGAACTAACTGTAGCGAAAGAGGTGTTTGGGTGACAGGGTTAGATTGACAATAAATGCACTTCATGGAGAGAGAAAAGTGATTTTTCAGTGGTCCCAATGAAAACTATCTCCAGTTAGCACCTCTTGGGTGGGATAGTTTTTTTTGGTGGGTTCGGTGCAACTTGCTCCAATTTAAACCCTCATGCTTGGATACTTTAGGGCTATTTGAGCCCCAACTAGCTCAAACTAACTCTAACCCATGGATCCAAACAGGGTCTATGGCCAGTCTCGACGCGGAGCAGTCGCGTGCACCGGGAAGCGGCGCTCTCTCGGCCGTCGCGCCACTTCAAAGCCGGCGCCAGTGAGAGGTCACCTCCGCTCTGGCCGGGCATTAATGTGGCACTGACGCTCCAGGCGATGCTGACCGTTTCATGCGGGAAGCGCGCGCTGGCAAGGGAGTATAGGTTTTGAACCGTTTCAGGTGTAGTAGTGATGGTAGTTTGCAAAACTACTCAATTATTGCACTCAGTTTCCTAAGAAATTGTGGTAAAAAACGTTACTCCACAGCCCGCTTCCCTTCTCCTTCTTGCTCGTGATTTACGTGGCCATGTTAACGTGGTTGTGTCAAAAAAATGTCACTTCCTGCTCGTGATTTGCGTTATATAATTACAAGCAAGATTCTCGTGCATTGCACGGAACATCAATATGCATTTTTTTACAAAACACCTGTTGTGATTGACCCATGCAGGAGTAATCCCATGTGTAAAAACTAATGATATCTCGAGCATTTTATCGGAAAACTGGTATCTCGAGAATGTCATCAAAAAAATGAAAGATGAGAGATAAGGCGAGGAGGAGTGGAGCGTGGTGGTGACTGGTGGTCGGAATGGGCGGAGGCATGGGGATGGACGGCGCCGGCAGGCGGCAGCGGCCACCATGCATGCTAGATTGTTCCAGAGACTTATTCCTTTTTTAATTGCTGAGCAATGAGGTTGCGGGAGATAATGATGTGGAGAGAGGTGCGGGTATCTTTTGTAAAATTATCATAGTTTGCTTCCTATCCGTCAGATATAGATCATACGGTCTGTATTACAAGATGGCAGGCACACCATCATCGCCAACTCGTTTTTTTATAAGGGTATACAGATGATAAGTTTGCTGACTACTAAAGTAAAGTGGAATCTGTCCATGTTATGCAAGTAAATAAAGGTGATTGTTTATCATACGGGTAAGGTTGGATGAAGGGTGGTAGGAACAAATGCTCTGCCTAGAGCATGTGTGTGTGAGATGGAGTCTTAGTGTGTGTGGTGTGTGTGTGTGTGTGTGTGTGATAGAGAGAGAGAGAGAGGAGAGAGAGATGGAGTCTTAGT
>NC_057795.1:664455722-664492271 GCF_018294505.1 Triticum aestivum
TGTGTGTGTTTGTGTGTGAGAGAGAGAGAGAGATGGAGTCTTAGTGTGTGTGGGGGGGTGTACGTGCGTGCGTGTGTGTGTGTGTGTGTGTGTGTGTGTGTCCCGGGGTCCTCTGTGGCGGATGTAATTTAAGTGTGCATGGCTTCATCATAGAGAGGTGATGTGTATGGTAGAGGCCACCAACGATGGGGTGCAAGAGAGAAAATGCCCGTAGGAGGGAAGAGAAGGTGCGTGCGCGTGAGAGGAGTCGACATAGAGAGAACGTGTTTGTTCGAGAGACACCACGGAAGACTACTATATATCGATGGTGCATGTAGGCGGGAATTAAACAAAGGGATGGTCTTATTGGTTTCGGGGATATAGGAGAAGAGTCAGAGGCGCGCGGGGCGGGGGGTAGCTAGAAGGAGATTGTTAAGTGTGAGTGTGTGTTTTGCCCATCCAGGCGGAAGTTATGTGCACAAAAGAGGAGAAAGATTCGATGTGGCGTTAGGATTGAGGGTAATTAACTACGTATGGAGACATAGAGACCTTGAACGTGCATGTGTGAGAGGTATACATGTATACGTGGGATGTGTGTGTGTGCGCGCGGGCATGATCGAGATAAAAGAAAGAAGACATAAGTCCTAAGATCAACGACATGGGAGAGACGGATCGGTATGACAATATGCATGCATGTGAGAATGCAGGGAAGAAGGCCCGACAATTGAGCATGTGTTTTTTTCTTTAAGAGATAGTGGCGTGGGCTGGAGCATGCATCTATGGTGAGCAGAGGGGGTGAGGCGCAACGATTGTGCAAAAGAGATCAACCTATAAATGCATATGTATGGATAGACATATATAGTGTGGGTGATAGGAAGCAAGACTCCGTGCGAGAAAGAAATGTTGACGGAGAAACTACAGATAGATACAGAGATGGAGATGCTAGCTAGAGAGACATCTGTTAGTTTGGGTGTCGGAGATGACCGTCGGGTGGTTCAAAGGGTGAAGTTATATATGTGTGTGAGAGGGCACTTGACTGCATGCATGTAGAGAGAAACATATGTAGTGTGCGTGATAGGAATCAAGAGTGAGGGCGAGAAAGAAGGTTGATGGAGAAACAGATAAATAGAAAGATAAAGATGCTAGCTAGTGTGCGCTAGAGATAGGAGTCGAGTGGATCAGAAGGTTGGGTTATGTGTGTGGGTGTGAGAGAGATAGAGAGAGGGTGCATGCGAGTCACATACAAACAAATATCAGAGAGAAATGAGATCCAGAGAGACGGAGTTTTGTGTTTGTGAGAGAGAAAGATATTTCACAACGAGAGTGATAGCTAGAGAGACATATGAGGGAACGCAAGACATCTCTAGGGAGAGAGGGTGTGTTTGAGCGACATACAAGAGAACAATGGAGAAATATGAGACCCTGGGAGACAGAGTTTGTGTTTGTGTGTGAGAAAGAGATATTGAAGAGGAAGAGTCGTAGGTTCTCATATCTAAGGAGCGAAAAACATCTCTGTATGAGGGGTGTATGAGTGGCACACATGGGAATAGTTGAGAGAAATGACACCCCGGGAGACAAAGTTTTGTGTTTGTGTGAGAGAAAGAGATTCCACATGGAGAATCATAGCTGGAGACACATAGCAGGGAGCGAGATATACTTAGAGAGAGATAGAGTGATGAAGGTTGATGGAGAGAGTATCGTCAGTGTGTTACGAAGATAAAAGATCATTGTCGACATACAGGTAGCACGAGAGATGCCTGAGAGACGATGAACGCGTATAGGTCCAGAGAGATAGTCTTATATAAGCATGAGTGATAGCTATATGAGACGAATATCTGGATTAAAGGGGATTCAAACATTTAAACTGGAGATCATGACATCGATAATATCATAACGCAAATTGGTGTATCAAACATGCATATTCATTTGAATTTGGGTACACGTGTAATGTTATATAGTTTATCAATATTGGTGATCCATAGATTCTTCAATTACAAACAATGCATGGTTTATATGCAATTAGTGTCTAAACGGGATTACACTATATGTTGCGTGTGTGAAACACATTATACATGTTTGAGAAGTTAAAAAAAACCACATGAAACACACATTAATTGGAGACAGTTAGCGAGGAATGCATACATTGGATTTCAACATAAAGTGGTTTCAAATATTTGAAAATCCAAATTGATGGATACAACCTTATGAATCTGAGATCATGCCATTTGTAAACCATATTTACGTATAAATGGTGTTGTGCTTTTGAAAGTATATATGTAAAAAAATGATGTATATAGAATGTAATTCCAATTGAAAATGGATCCCGCTCGAAAAAAATAGTAGAATACAAACGGGATTCAAATTGAGTTGGCACGGTAAACGTGCATTGTGCAAAATTTGAATGAAGCAGGGAAAGTCGCAGTAACCGCCCGAAACCAAAATCTGCGAGATGGAAATCACTACTACCTATCCCTGCCGTGCAAAGCCTATCTGCTGGATTTCTATAGGTTTCGATAGGGGTAGGTTTGTAATTTCACCAAAACATGACGTAACCACCTCTCACCCGGATTCATACACGGTGGGCGCCAAAACACAGTGTGCCCTCGGCCGAAATCGACTCCCTTCCCGATTCATATTCATACACGGTGGGCGCCAAAAACAAACTCTCGTCGGCAAATATTCGGTGTATGCGAGATTACCTTTCTATCCCCAACCGACTAATGCTGTTGTGATGTAGTAGAAATTTGAAACGGGGGCTAAGTTTGTAAATTTTCTTGCATTTGAGACAAGCGCGCCCTGAGTACATGGTTCCCCCCTTCCTCTCTACCTCCCTTTTCCCCATTCGTACTCCGTGGGCGCCAAAACACCCTCTCCACCCCACCCTCCTCCGTTCGCCGCCGTCCGCCACCCCATCCACCGACGTCCTCCTCCACCATGCCGGAGCTGATACCCCGACGCCACCGTCCATTACAAGAGATCGACCTCTCTCATCCATGCCTTCGGACCGGGATCCTTGCATCCCGTCCTCTCGCTTCATCCCCGCCGTCGTCCACCTTGCCGGCGCCGCTCCTACGACCGTCTCGTCCACCACGCCACGCCACCACCGTCTACCCTCTTAGATCTGCTTCCACGCCGCCGACAGCCATCGCTACCGCAGCACCGTCAAATTCTCACCAGATGCGTACACGGTGCCGCACCAGAGGCGGTACTCTTTCGTATCTGCTCAACTTATTTATCACAGCAAGAAAATAAATCGCCACTGCTTTACTCTGATTTCTTGTCTTGGTTGCGAAGTTGCCTTTGTCTGGTTTGCACCTTCAGATCCGCCATGGCACGCTCAACACTATACTCCCAATGCTTATGGTTTTCCCCTTTTATATTCCACACTAGTTAAATCACAGTAGACTAAATTTCAAAATTGGGTCAGTCGATTTTTCATAGCTCGCCGGAGTTCGCCGGTGTGATCCAAGGGGCTCGGGTGGTTGTGGGGCCTCGCCGAACGAAGAAAACTCGACGCGAGTGGGGGTGGGGGTGGCGGAGGAACACAGGCGGTGGGGGCGATGGGGGTCGGTGGTCCGGCCGGCGGCCCGTGCGGTGTTCTGTATGGGAAGAATCACACACGAGGAAGAAGAAGGGTTAGGAGACGTAGGATCTTCATCCGACCGCCTGAAATGGTCGAGAGACAACTAGGAGTTGCATTCTTAATGTGCTCTGGTTCATCATATGTAGGCACTGCGCAACCAACATTTTATTATCCAAAATCTGCTTGCTCTTCTTTACCATGTTCGATAGTGCTGGCATGTACGCGATCGATAGGCTTTCAATTACTAGCGGCAATACAACACCGTATTTTCAAGCCAGTTCCACTTTCCCGATTTATATATCGTGGTTATGGTGTACCCCTGTTATGTACACTATGATCTGCCTAGTTGTTGTGTGCTCTTGTTATCATGGTTTGGCAATAAACTATCTATACAGTATATTATGAACCTATCATCTGCCAGCTATCCTTACTTCTGGAGCCTATTTTTTTGTGTACTTGTGCCAGATTATATAAATGCACGCACGATATTATAGCACACATGAGCTCTCTCATCAGAATCCAGTTATAGCACATAAGTGTTTACAGGGGCGCCCCTATATTAGAATATCATCTGCATTACAAAGATAATCTCACAACTATTTATGTTTTCATGGTTCTCAGATATTATACGCAATTCCAGTGAATATCAGAATCCGCGCATCAGAAGAATATTGTGGAACACTGCAATGACTTACAAAATTGGCACCCAGGCATTGAGTGCCATTCTGGAAGCAATGAAACTCGTACGCTCCCCACCTGTTGATTCTTGTTCAGAATATCATCCTAATGACTATTCTAACCTCGAGTCAAAGGCAGATGGCCCGTCCTGTTCACCCATCAAGGTGTCTGTTCTAATTTGGCAAGGTTTTATTGATTGCGCGTATCTTGCATATGTTGTCTTGCATTTCTTCTACTTTGTTGCACCATCATCTGCTTAGTTTACTCATCATATAACTCGAGATGCCATGCCCGTCCATTATCAATACATATTACATCTGTCGTCATACCATGTTTTTCCACTCAAATGTTGTTTTTGTGCATCAGATATCAAAAAGGAAGAGGGTGATTGCCGAACCTGAAGGAGCACCAGCAAAGTCATTGAAAAACGTGGTGGTGCCGGAGAAATCAGACAGCGCCCCACTTATATTGGTTGTACAACCAGTGACACAAAACATAGGATCGACTCCAGCAGACTGTACCCATACTTCACTGGCAACGCCACTAGCCCCACCACACAGGACCTGCACTCCAGCAAAAGGTATACCAATTTCATTTGCCATAGCACCTGCCGTACCACAGAAAAATCCCACTCCAGCAAAAAGTACAACAAGTCCACCGGCCGAAGACCTATCCCAACTGCAGAGACGGCCAATTCCTGCAGATTGGAACCCCATTCCATTTATTCCCAGTTTAAAAGACAATGCTTTCAATGTTGTTAGGGACTACGTGCATATATTCCCATCATGGGAAGATTATAGTGAAGACAAACACCATTTTCACATCTTCCTGTCCAACTTACGTGTAAGTGCCATTATTCATGGTTATTATTTTCCTGTTTTCTGCTGATCGAACACATCAATGATTTACATTACATTGTTGTAACTAGGTGAGGGTCAATCTGGATAGTCATGATGAGCAAAGCTTGCTTGTGCTTTTCAAGGAAGCATTGCAGCAGTATCGGTGTTACCTGAGGAAATCACACTTTGATGGCAAGTCTATAAACGAATTTCCGGTGAAGTTTGTTGTGCTAAATTTAGAAGACATTAAATGGAAAAACCTTGTTATGCACTGGTCTCGTTCCCAGGATGAGGTACTGTTTATGAAATCACATAACAATTTGAACTTCTACTTTTCTGCATGTGCCTTACAGATCTTTTTTGCAGGAAATCAGCTCGAAGAAGAATTCCGGTTTGAAAAGAACGACAGGATATCGCAAATATGATGTCCGCTGCTTTGCTCTTGTTAGTACCTATTGTCCTGTATCACTGTACTTGCATACATACCTGGTTCATTATGTGACAGCAGTATGCATGATAGCTTGCTTATCAATTTTTGCTCCAAATTATCTGATCTGTATGAATGGTTACATTAGTGTAGAATATATCCAATGCCAATGAATTTTTTTAGCTCTGCATTGTTCTTGTAAGTACATGATGTCCTTTATCAATGTACTTATATTGACAGGTAGTTGTTCATGTACCATCACTCTGCAGCTTATTTTTCTTTGCCCTCCATTTTCTACACCATATTAATGTAGAGTTCTACATGTAAAATGCAAAAAAAAACTATTACAAACAAAATTGTTTGGTTCCCCTAAAAAATGTGAGGTTGAAAGGTCGTCACATAGGAGCAAAAGATTATTTTTCTTCAAGTAATCATTATTTGATCATATTAACTATGCACTTGTGATCATCATTCTTTTTCTTTTCTTTTTTTTGCGGGTGACACTTGTGATCATCATTCAACCTTCAAAAACCATTAGCTCTAAAGACAGGAACGAAAATAACAGAAGGCGAAGTATCCAATAAAAAATTCAAAATTCCTACATGAGCCATCAGATCTATAATGGACGCCAGATATTAAAGGCGGGATCCCTAAGCATCCACGTACTTAAATGCAATTAGCGGATAACTCCCTAACTTATCCATCATCAAGCAGTAAAAATCCTTTGTGCGTATCCCTTGGATCGGTTCACGTTCCAATCTATGAGTACGTCGCAATGGAGAATCGTGTTCCGGGGGCCATTAGTCCTTGCCCTCCGTCGGCAGCAACATGTCCACCGTCGGCAGCGTCGAGCCCTCCTCCGGTGGCGACTCAAGCCATGTCGTTCCCTTTGCCGGCAACAACGGGCCCTTCCTCAATGGCGACTTGAGCCATGCCCTTTCCTCCGTCGGCGGCTTCTGCCGGCTGCTGCTCACCCTCCTCCGGTTGCGTCTCAACCTTCAGATTACTCAACATCAGCGCTCGTTCGTGCAAACCACAAGTGCACCAAGGCCATTGCCTTGAGCACCATGCAAAAAGTAAAACGTTGCCCTGCATGCAAGGGAGAGAGAGCAAGTAATCATGCGCTGAGAGACGCATGAGGGAGTCCCGGTGGCTCTGCGTTGCTTCTGCTGCTGGCTCTTCGTTGCTGCTGCTGCAAAATGAGCTAGTCCTTGGAGCAGCAGCAGGAGCAGCACGTTGAGAAGGGGAGCACCGGCGGCCGGCAGGAGCAGCATGTGGAGACACCGGGAGCAGCAGGGGAAGGCAAGGAGAAGCAATGGGAGCAAGAAGGGAAGGTGGTGACGGGGCAGCAGGGGCCTCCGTGGAGCAGCAGAGCGGTGACGGCTGTGTCAGGAGTGAGCATAGCCAGAGTTCATCCCGATTTGGGGAGCAGGCTGCCTGTTTTAGTCAAACAGGTAAAAGGGCAAAATTGCCCTCTGTTTTGTGCACTCAAGTTGTTTTCCCTTTGCAAAGATTATTTGTGTTGTACAAAAGTGGCAAAAGAAAGAAATGCAAACTAAGGGGTGGCACCTGATCAATTACAATGTTTTTTTTTTTGAGAGTACGCAATCGCGTACCTTAGCTTTATAGAAGGCAGAAATATGTACAAGAAGTTTTACAAAAAGGAGGCATATCCTAGCACACGACAAGACCATTGCCCGGGACCCCCAACTCCACTCCTGAAACTAAACTCTACTACTCACAGAAGATGCTGACTCCTCGGCCTCTTGCCAACATCCAAGTGCGTAAACTCTCGAAAATCTGCGAGGTGAAGTGTTGCACCGTATCAATTGAGGTACGCGGGCCAAACAAGATCCCATTCCTCTGCTTCCAAAGCTGCCAGGAGATCAACATGATCAACGAGTCAAAGGCTTTCCTATGCTCAGCAGGGATACGAGCGCGACAAGCCATCCACCAGGCCTCCAGGGTGTCCCTCGACGTAGGGATCAGTGAGGTATCCACTCTGGCCTAAAGAAAACACCGGTGCCACACTTGTCGAGCGAACACGCACTGGATAAGGATGTGGTCCACCGTATCTTCATCTTGAGCACAGATGAAGCATGGTGAGCGCTCCTCCTGTAGCCCATGTCTGAATCTACGATCAGCTGTCTAGAGACGATAATGTGTGGCTAGCCACATAAACAGCTTACAAGAGAGAGGCGCCCAACACTTCCAGATCGCTTTTGCCAGGGCGAAACCGATACTCCCTTCCCACAACATCGCATAGGTGGATGCCGAGGAGTACACCCCAAGATTGTTCCACTTCCAAGTAGGAACGTCTGAAAGTGCCGGATCAAGCTGAATATTGATCATGATCTCCCATAACCGAACAATCTGCACCATGCCATCAGCCGATAACTCCCCACAAACATCATTGGCCCAACGATGGAGCTGCAAAGCCTCCGAGACCGTCCTCCGGTTGGCCACTTGTGTGTGCACCTGTGCACGGACCATAGGCGCCAGCTCAGCCACGGTGGATCCATTGAGCCACCTATCTTTCCAGAATAAAATGCTCCTTCCATCTCCAATGCTCCATTGCACAAGGCTGGTAAACACCGCTTGAGTCTGTTTATCCATCACGAGTGAGAGACCTTGCCAAGGCCTCCCCTGATCCGTGCGTTTCAACCATTCCCAGCGCAATCTAAGAGCCAACCCCTGCCTGTTGAGGTCGATCACTCCGAGCCCTCCAAGTTGTTTGGGATGGCAAACTTTCTGCCAAGCCACTAAACATTTGCCTCCATGGATTTGCTCCGAACCAGCCCAAAAGAAAGCCCGACATGCCTTATCAACCTGATTCAGCGCCCACTTGGGAGCATCAGCGATCATGAGATGATGCGTAGGCCTAGCACGCACCACATTGTTTACCAGAATCAGTCTCCCTGGCCTCGTGACCAGCCCCCTTTGCCATCCCGGAAGGAGGTTGAGCACTTGGTCGACAATAGGCTGCCACTCTGCTCTCGTGAGCTGCTTGATCGAAAGTTGTAGCCCCAGATATTTACATGGGAAGGAATCCATGCGCCAAGGTAAAGCTTGTGAAACTCGCAGCGTGTCAGCTTCCTCAGATCTGATCATGATCGCCGGAGACTTGGCAAAGTTGACATGTAAACCTGACGCTCTGCCGAAGATTTGCAAAGCCTCTCTGACAAAGCAAAGGTCGCTGATTGTGGGCCTGATAAAAAGGATTACATCGTCTGCGTAAATCGAGAGTCTCTGAAGAGGAGTGCATCCTGGCATCGCGCTGATGGCCATCATCTGCTGAGCCTTGATCATCATCGAGGAGAGAGTATCCATGGCAATGACAAACAGAAGAGGGGAGACCGGGTCCCCTTGGCGTAGCCCTTTTGCATGTCTGAACTTCCTGCTTTGGCAGCCATTGACAATCACCCGTGAGCTGGCTGTGGTGAGCAGCGTAGCCAGCCTCGACACCCAAAGCTCAGAGAAGCCTTTGGCTCGTAGCACCTCAAATAGGAAAGACCAGGAGATGGAGTCAAAGGCGCGTGAAATATCGAGCTTGATCATGACACCTTTCGCCTTTCTTTTATGCAGATTTCGAGCCAACTGTCTTACCAGGAGGAAGTTGTCGTGAATATTCCTCCCACGGATATAAGCCGACTGATTCACTTTCACCAAATCTCCCATACGTGGGAAGAGCCTCGAAGCCATCAACTTAGAGTTAATCTTGGGTATGCTATGAAGTAGGCTGATTGGCCGAAAATCTCCAATTCTGCAAGCATCAGGTTTCTTGGGGATGAGAGTGATAATGGCCTGATTAAGCCTGCCAAAACCCCGGCCATTACCCAACTGAAATTTGTGAATCGCAGCCATGACATCCTCCTTAATGATCTTCCAAGCTCTGCAGAAGAAGAGATCAATGAATCCATCCGGACCGGGCGCGCGATCCGATGGCATACCTTTGATAACCGTCCAGATCTCCTCCTCGGTAAAGATGTTATCCAGCTCATGCAGATCTAAAGGCTCCACCCCCAAGAAATCCAGGTTGAGGGTTAGGTCTCTGGATTGGTACGTGCCCAGCAACTCCTTGTACGCGTTATAGAACGCCTCCTCCTTGCCCTCTTGCTCTGTGATGATCTGATCGCCAAGGTGCAGCGCCGGGATGAAATTCCTTAGTCTCCTGCCATTAGCCATAAGATGGAATAGTTTGGTGTTGGCATCCCCTTCACAAAGCCAACGAATCCGAGAGCGCTGACGGGCAATCATGCATTCAAGCGATGCCAGCCCCAGGGACGCCAGCTTCAGATTGTTGCGCAGCCACCGCTCACCAGCAGAAAGAACACGATGGTCCATGGCTCTGTCCAACTGCAAGATCACCCAATTCGCGATTGCAATCTGCAACTTGACATTCCCAACTTTTTTCTGACCCCATGCCGTAAGATGCTGTGCAGTGTTACGCAGCAACACATCCAGGCGATGGAAAGGCTCCGTTATGTCCAGATCACAGATCCAGGCCTCCGTGACTGCCTCCTCAAAGCCCTCCAACTTGGTCCAGAATGCCTCAAAGCGAAATCTTCTGTGCGGCTGTAGGTGATCATCTAAAGCCAAGTGGAGCGGGCAGTGATCCGAAGTCGCAGTTGACAAAGCCTGAAGCATGCAATCGGGATGCTCAAGCTCCCAGTCCACCGACACGAACGCTCGATCGATCTTAGTCAGAGTAGGGACTTCTCTTTCGTTGCTCCAAGTGAACTGTCGGCCGTGGAGGAAGAGCTCCTTCAGACCATTGTCGTCGATAAACCTCCTAAATTTACTCATCGTCATCCTATCCAACAGCGAGTTGTTTTTGTCAGAGGCCTGAAGGATAAGGTTGAAATCAGCCCACCGCCGGCAAGTAAGCAAACCCATCATACATTGGGCCACAACATTGCAAAATGAGACCAACCCAAGGGCTAACCCTCGTTGGCATTTATTTATAGGAGAAACTCCGCGAGCACCACGCGTCCAAGCCGGGACTTGAACTCGGGTGGGCTGGCAGCAACCTCAGCTGCCCAGCCAACGGGTCGACGCCCCGTCCTCAGTAAACGGCGGCAAACAATCAAATCCCCCCAGTAACTACGGGCGAAGATCATTGGCCGTTGGCTATGCTAGAATATCTCGGTGCGGTTATATCGGGACGTGGAGTTTCTGCACCCGAGCTCATATGAGCTCGGGTGAACAGTAAAATCGAAAAAAAGTCGAAAATTTTTCCAAAAATTCCAAAAAAAATTTGGTAGAAACATTGACAAAAGTTTCAAGTGCTTGCAAAAATTCGTCATGAAATCACATTTTTAAAAAGCGTGGCAAAAAAACAAAATCGGTACTCTGAAAATGCTACTTTCAAAGCATTTTGGAGGCTGAATTTGTTTTTTTTTGCCACGCCTTACAGGAATGTGATTTCATGATGAATTTTTGCAAGCACTTGGAAATTTTGTCAATGTTTCTCTGAGAATTTTTTTGGAATTTTTTGAATTGTTTTTGAAATTTTTTTTTCGATGGAGCAGAAAGGCACTTTCGGTTATATCGCACCTACTTCCATGTGTTTCGGTCCGTGGGACCCAAACAGAGGTAGTAGTTGCTTATCTGAAACTACAAGTTCATGTGCCAATATTTTATTAAGCTGAAATTGTGCAAAACTTTACAAAGATGTTAGTCAATTTATGGGCTTTGTGCCAACATTTTGTCTGCGCATGGAATTAGCAGTTGTGTATTCAGATTTTCATTGTTTTCATCACCACCGGCCAATAATCCTCAAAAAATACAGGGGATTTGCACAGATCCAGCACTAACGGATTAGCAAAGCTTCAGCATTTGCATGTGCAATTATTCAGAGAACAGAGGCTGCGCTGAACATTTCGTCAGAGAAATTGAGCATGGGGCAGCACACGTCCGCCGTGTTGCGACGCAGCAGCTTGGTGGCCCTGGTAGCACGGTGCTGCGCATCACCTAATTTAGTCTAATCCTTGGCCACTAACAAACCAGAAACAACTAGCAGAAGCAAACTTACTTCAAAACGCAGGAACACATCAGATACAACTATCAATCGTCACCGTCTAGTATAACCCGATGCAAAATCCCACGAGAAGAACGGACAAAAAGACAACAGGTTAACAAACAAGCACACAGAATTGCATCATGCTCCGGACACAAAATCCTGCAGTTTCTAGTGAAAGCAGGCATGCTTTACACGCTGGAATGAGGTAGTCTCAGCTACAACAAAAACCACAATGTCCAGAAGTTAAGAATTGCATAGAAGAAGACATTATCAAGCACTCATCCCATACGAAGGATAATGAGAGGAAAATGATTGTTGGCAAAAGAGATTATCAAGCTCAACACAACAGCCTACTTTCAGCAAGAAATACAGGCTTAGCCGGCAAAGGCAACAAGGGAGAAAAAAGCGAAACAAATTCATATGCAATGCAGATACTCCCTCCGTTCCGATTTACTCGTCATGGTTTTAGTTCAAATTTGAACTAAAACTGGAACGGAGGGAGTAGATTCAGAAGCACTCGTCCCATATGAAGAACAGAAAAGGCAAGCGTATTCCTATGCTGTCATGGAAACATAACAATGGCACAAAAATACACAGAAGTTTCAGGTTAGATGAGAGGAAAGTGATTGTTGAAGAAAGCATATAAAGGCCTAAACAAGCTGTTCACTTTCCCCCTATTGGTATAGTATGGAAAACTACCAGCAGTACATAGAAAGTGTTTTAAGCCGATGCAGGTTTAAAAGCCCATATACAATTGCAACTAAGACGAACAAACAGCAACAAGGCCATCGCCGGAGAGCATGGAAATTGCAAGACAACTCAGGGTAATCTGCATACGAAGGATAATGAGAGGAAAATGATTGTTGGCAAAAGAGACTATCAAGCTCAACACAACAGCCCACTTTCAGCAAGTAATAAACAGCAAAACGTACTTAACCGATACACACTTAGCCAGCAAGTAATAAACAGCAAAACGTACTTAACCGATACACACTTAGCCAGCAACAAGGGGAAAAAGGTGAAACAAATTCGCATGCAATGCAGATAGACTCAGAAGCATTCATCACATACGAAGAACAGAAAAGGCCAGCATATTCTTATGCTGTCATGGAAACATACAACAATGGAGCAAAAATACACAGAAGTATCAGATTAGATGAGGAAAGTGATTGTTGAAGAAAGCATATAAAGGCTTCAACAAGCTATTAAATTTGAAATGAGAGGAAAATTGGTATAGGATGGAAAACTGTCAGCAATACATAAAAAACGTTTTAACAGATACAGGTTCAAAAGCACTCTCAACCCATATACCATTGCAACAAAGACAAACAAACAGCAACAAGCTTAGCCATTGCCGCAGAGCATGGAAATTGCAAGACAACGCAGGGTAATCTGAAGGTTTTCATGATGCATTTGGTGAAAGGCTTAAAAAACAGACATGCATACACAATGGCTAAAACATATACAGCAGATCAATCACATATAATCAATATTCAACTACCAGAATAGTCATTAATCCAAAACGGTAGGTGCTAAGCTTAGCACATCTAAGCATGAAATTTAAGAGTACCAAGTTTTCTCATGGACCAAAACAAGACCACTGTATCAAGACAAGGCAGTTCAACTCTTTAATCCACAAAAACAGGTCATAAAACAGAAAAGACACATTATCTAGATAAAGCAAAGATGGCCCATTATACCCTTCAAGCAGCAGCAGCATCTGCACTCTTCTCACCCTCACCACCCTGAGTAGTTGCTTTATTAGCCTCTGCCTCGGCAGCAGCATCCATCTCCTGTGCAGTAGCATCGACATCATCTGTAGCCGGACGAATCTGCTCCTCCTCTGGAAGTGGCTCTTCAACATAATCATTCTCAAATGCATCATTAGGAACCTGATAAATCCTCATCTGTGGCTTGGCAGGATCTTTCACAAGCACATACTTTCCCTCTTCAAACTTCATGCAGATGTCCACAATCGACTTGACAATGCCCCACATGTTTGCAGTGTTGAGGTTGATCTGGGTAGCAAAATCCCTTGGCTTGTAGCCCATCACAGTGAGTATGGAGTGGTTGAAGTGGTCGCGGGGGTGCACACGTGACACATAACCCAACTTCATCATGTCAGCACCAGAAAGTAAAGCCTGGGCAGTCCAGCGAGCGAGCTTGTTGGCATTGTTCTTGAGCTCTGTAGCAAGCACAGCACCACGCTGGGACTCGAGCTTCTGCTTCCAGTCAACACCAGTAATCTTAGGATCAAACTCATTGAGTGCATTAAGCGTGAGGAACTGGCGAGCACCACTGGGATCAACACCAGCAGCATGCACTTCACAGCGGGCAATGATGCTAATATCATCATCCAGCTTCCAGCGGCGATAACGGTAGCAAACAGGCGCCGCCTCCTCATTCTCAGAGGCAAACGGGTTAGGCTCATCAAAGGTAACCTTCTCGCCATCACGCACCAGCACCTGCTGCGAGAAGTTCTGGTTGATGTAGGTGGCCTCGACAGCAAGGGCCGGCGCGGAATTGATGTCATCCTTGTTCTCAGGGAGCTGCTCCTGCGCAGTCTCGTTGACAGTGAGCAGATCGAGCTGGGAGCCCTCGCGCTTGTCGAAGAAGAGCTTGTTGCCGACGCGCTGCACGACAATGTCCCAGGAGAGGATGCTGCGGGGCGTGCACATGAGGGCGGCGAGGATGGCGTCGGTGGCGAAGACGGTGGCCTTGTCCTCCTCGGCGAGGCGGCGGATGATGGGGTCGTCGGTGGTGGTGATCTTGAAGAACTGGCGGTTCTTGAAGCGCTCGAGGCGGCGGGCCGTCTTGGGGTTGACGCGGTCGTAGGCGCGGTCGTACGAGTCGACGGCGCCGCAGACGAGCAGGTCCTCGGGCTGGTCGGCGACGGCGAAGGAGAGCTTGGTGAAGTTGGCGAAGGGGATCTGCTCGAGGATGGTCCAGTCGGGCTGGATGTCGACGGAGGGCTTGGCGGTGTTCTGCTGGTTGCCGCGGAAGCCCTGGTGGTGGTGGGAGCGGTGGTTCTGGTAGTGGCGCTCGCGGCGGGCGCGCTCCTTCTCGGCCTCGCGGCGCTTGGCCTCGACCTCCTCGTCGCGGCGCTGGGGGAGCTGGGGCCGCTGGTTGAAGCGCCACTTGGGCCCGAAGCGCGGGTGCTTGGGCGGCGGCTTGGCGTCGACGAGGCTGAAGGACGAGTCCTCGGCGGCGGCGGCGAGCGAGTCGTCGGCCGAGGAGAAGTCGAAGACCGAGTCGCGGGAGACGGCGGCCGCGCCGTGGTGGCCGTGCGCGCCCGGGTGGCCCGGGTTGCGCGTCCAGTCGGCGATGCGGCCCAGCTTGTCGGAGCGGGAGAAGGGCGCGAAGGGGATCGAGGCCGTCGCGACGGCCCCGCCCAGCAGCGGCGCCGCGCCCGGCAAGTCGGGAGGGCCCCAGCCGTCCGGGTTGAAGGGGACCACGCCCACGTCGAAGCCCATGCTCGCGGCGGCGGCGGCGATGCGGATGGATCCGGAGGCGGCGGCGCGAGGGTTGAGTGGGTTTGGTTAGGGTTGAGATGCGGAGGAGGAGGACGGGACGAGGGGGCTTTAGGGTTTGGGTAAGCGAATATTTATTTTCTGATATATACTTGAGAGGCCTCTACCGGGCCGATGGCCCACTTGTCATCGTGTCGGCGTCCGATTCCAGCCCGTTAAACAAGTGGAATATTTCTCCACATGAAAAAATATCATCGATCGGATATCTCTTGACTAATTTTTTTATCAGATCTCTGTTTTTTTTTTTTGTATACATGGAAATGAAATCAGATCTCTCAACTTTTGGCTACGTTCTTTTCAAAAACAGAAAACAAAAACAGATTTTAGGTGATTGGCAGTGCTTGGATTTCCTACAAGTCCAGAAAAAACGTCCTCCAGTTATCTTGTTATATAAGTTCGGACCATGTTTTGAAATCATGTCATGAACACGTTTGGAATTCAGCGATTTCAAGCAAAAGCACTAGGGTTCCAAGACACCATACACCAACAGACCAAACATGAATTACACGATCCCTTCATGAAATTCCACGGAATTCAAACGGTAAACCTTACAGCGGGGGAGTTCAGACAGCAGGCAGCAGCCGGTTCGACGTTCAACACAGTACCAGTATAAGTTTCAGGCTCATGCTTTTATTCTGTCCGACCCGGACGACACTCGGTGCGACATCATCATAATGTTCTCGATCCCATACCGAACTGTTACAGGCATCAACAGCCATGGAATGGCATAGCGCGGTGGATAACGGCATGTCTGCGACACTTCAGTTCAAAATTCAGCAGGCGTTACACGACGTCCAGAATACTTATTACTACTGCAACGAGACGGCATGGGCGCAGCAAATGGCAGAGTTCCGTTCAAAAAAGGCCATGGGAGCTACTCGGTGGCTTCCTTGTTCTCGGCCGCCTTGGCCTCCTCGGTGGACTCCTGGGTCGGGGTCGTCACCTCCGTAGGCGAGTTGGCGCCCTCTGCAATGGCAAAGATGGCAAAGCGATGCTTGTGATGATGGCAAGATAAATGTACTGGATTGCTTGCTTGGTATCTTGTAAATATGAAGTACCGTCGCTGTCAGTAGATGCATGAAGGAATCGGCGTGAACGGGCTTGCTGCTGGGTAGGCTGCAGGAACATCGAGGAAGATGTAAGCGACCAAATAAATTCAGTGTAGCATGCAAGTTAATTTCATAATTATTACCACATTTTTGACAGCAAAAGGATAGCTCCACAAGCAAAGACTTACTAACAAGAATGAGGTGACAAAACGTGTAATTGACACTGAATCTAGTTTAAATACTGGGCCAAAAAACTGGATATGTCATCTATTGGATTGTTAGAAAGACTCCCAAATGCGCAAATGGACCAGCTAGCAGCTGGTGCCAAACGGAGAAAGTATCAACAGTAGTAGTGTAGTACGTCTGATAACAGAATCAGCTCCACAAGCAAAGAATTACTAACAGGACTAGCGGGCAGGTACCTTGAACTGAGTTCATTTTAAACACTATACCAAAAGATGGATATGTATCTATTGGGTTAATAGAAAGACCAGCAAATACACTAATGAAAGAGCTAGCGGATAATGTCAAACAGATACAGTATCAACAGTGGTATAATACAAGGTAAGCACAATCATGCAAACAATGAGTGCCAGTTTTAGCACCTGTAATTTCGGTCGAAGTGCTTCAAGCGGCCCTTTAGGCTTTTGAGGATGTCCTCCTTGCTGCAGGAAACCAAACGATCAGGTGAGCAAGATCGCGTAGGTGTTGCATTGCTTCCTCAAAATCCATATAACTTCCGAAAAGAACAGTACAATACCTTTCCCAGAGCCCAATCAGCAGAATCAAAGTAAGCTCGCTCATGGTCCTGATAACACATTTTAACACAGGTGAAACTAATGGATATGGGGCTAAAATTAATTTATCTTCCCTGACTGCTTTATACATAGATGACATAAACATTTAACAGTAGTAGGTAGTAATATATTGAAGGCAATGATACCTTGGATATGAGTGGTGACTTTTTGGGCAGTACTCCTCCATACTTTTTCTTGATTACTGCTTCCTGCAAATACTTGGTAAAGTCGGATTGTGCTTATGGATATATTTTTGACAGTTTTACATAGAAAGTAAATTAGTAAAATCGTACAGATGGAAACATGCAAGCACACAAGGTTAAGCAGTACACTTGTTAACAAAAGATGATACCTCTTGCTGTGCTGATGGCATCTCATTTCCTTTATCCTGGTTGGCAGTTTCCACTTTCACATCAGAAACATCTCCTTCAGGCCTCACCTGGCCAGTCGTATCATCAGATGGCTTCTCCGACATACTGTACGAATGGATGCTCAAACAAGCTACAAGAAGATAGATTTCTATCAGATAATTTATCTCAATGCCATCAAAATTAGTAGGCATAAAACACACCAGGGCATAGGCAAATTAGAAAGAAATCTGAAGCATATTCTGGGAAGATATTGACATTTCAACCATAATGTAGCAGTACAAAGAACATGTTTACATAAACACATACTGGGAAGTCAATGTAATAAGACATACAAAATTTACTTTGGAAAAATGGAGGTAAATAAAACTGCATAACCCATCCTGATCCTGGGGTATCTCTGTTTTCGAAAAGGGAACCAGACACCAACTAATACTGGCCCAGCTCTTCAACAGGTCTTGCAGTAGCGTTTCTAAGTCCTAACGTCAAACCTAACACCGGCATACCATCTTGAACCAAGGTTGTTGCTCGGTCAGGTACTGGGAGTGGGACAAGCAATAACTGCAAAAGTGGACTATTGTCCTTGACAGGACTGGATGAAGGCAGTAAGCCTGAACCCAACAAATGTACATAAGTATACCCCAGGACTTCAACAGAAGTACTTGAAGCCAACCAAAAAAAAAAAAGAACAGCACCTACGATTTAACCTCTCCGTCTACGGCAAATCAACATTTCAAGAGTGCTAAAATTTTTTTCAGAAAAAGAAGAGTGCTAAATGATATAACTGCAAAAGTGGCAACGTTCTGAATAGGGCCATTGTCCTTGACAGGACTGGATGAAGGCAGTCAACCTGCACCCGACATTTGTACATAAGTTTTTCGGACTTCAGTAGAAGTGCTTGAAGCCAACAAGTAACAAAGTACAGCACGATTTATCCTCGCTATGCATGGCAAATCAACAATCAGGAATGCTAAATGATACCACGACAAGATCTGCGATCACTTGGGTCTGATGCATGACCTGCCACACAACCCAGTGCAGGGAACAGAGACACTGCTCACACGAATGATGTCCCTCTCTCCGGCCAACCTATGAGCTACTCCGTCGGACAAGCTCCTCAAGCATATAACTCACGAACCAATCAAGCTCTGGGCCGAAACTCTGGTGCCCCGAAATTCCGCCCGCCCGTTCCTGGCGAGGCGCTGGAAGGGGAGGCGAGGCACGCGGCCAGAGCTACCGCCGCTCGTCTGAGGCCTACCGGGGGACGGATCTAGGCGGCGCGCACGAGATTCGCGGGCGGCGGCGAGGGCCTGGCGATTCGCTGGAGCTCGTACCTCGGGATCGGGCGGGGTCGCGGCGATGCGGGACGCGGACGCGCGTCAGAGGCGGAGGAGGCGACGGAGACGCGTGGGAGGCGGAGGGAGGGAGGGGTCTGGGGAGCGAGGCCGCCGGCGGCGAGGCGGGGCTAGGGCACGGCGGTGGCCGGGCGGCGGTGGTAGGTCGCCAGGGGAGGGGGGAGGGCGACGAGGAGGAATCGGCGAAGAAATGCAAGGGACGGTGGAGAGCCGCGGTCTATGAGTGGTAACTGAATCTGATTCCACCTTCTCTTTTTTTTTCTTTTCTTCTTTTTTCTTTTTTCTTTTTTTGCCACGAACGGAATGGAAAAGGGTAAAATGTGAAAGGGAGCATCCTGCCAAAAAAAATACCTTCAAAAGAACTCTTTCAGAAACTTCCTTTTTTTTTAATTCGGACGCTTTTTGGGCCCGATGAAGCGCAAAACGACGATCGATTTTTGACCGGGTCGATTCAAAAGCCATCGCCGCATATTTTCTTGAACACAGTACATAAGCAAGCGCCCATATACACACGCATACGCTCATCCCTATTTGAGGAACGAAACACGGGGGTAGGCTCTCTTTTTTCCGGAATTTGAAAATTTCCAAATTTAAGATGATGTATGTTATCGAGCCCCATCATCCCGGTTGTTTTCACGCCTTATCGTCGAACTACCGCTCATATCATAGAGCGTAAAACATGTCGAATTCAAGGTTCCGGCGATATGATGAGGAACTGGGATTTCAAGTAGCGTTCACCATCAATCATCGATCATCCATGGTCTATGATGGTTTACCAAAGTCGAAGAACTCCCCGCAAAAAATAAAGTGATCGAATAACTCATCTTCCACTGACAATATCTTTATTTATATTATTACTCTCTCCCTTTTGGTTTGCCAAGGCATATGCATTTTAATTACTCTCTCCTTTTTGGTTTGCAAAGGCATGTGCATTTTTTTACTCAGGTCAAACGCTTTAAAGCCTGACCAAAATTATAGAAAAAACGTCAACATCAACAATACAGAATCAATATCATCAAATACATCATGAAATGTATTCTCATAGGATATGCATGTGGTATATTTAATTGTTTATAAATGTTAAATATTTTTCCCATAAACTAGGTCAAACCATGAAACCTTTGAAAATTTTGGCTTCAGAGAAAATCGTATGCCAAATAGGGAGTACATTCTTATATCAAGGGGCTCCTCACTTTTCCTGCTCCTTTTTGTCCCTCCTTTGAGTTTGATTGTGCCCGAGTCGACAAAAATTGTCGTCAAAATATAAGAGATGGGTGTGAAATTGTTATGGACCAGAAAAAAAAACTAAAATCAAAGCCCCATCCCTACCTGCGCGACTCCATCGCGCACGAACAATCTGCTGAGATCTGTTGATACCAAAGTTCTGGTGCAAAGACAAACAAGAGGATCAACAAAGAGGGTCAGGGATAAATGAACACGAACACACAACCACTGTGCAAAGCATACCGTACATGAAGATACATATATCAGTAGATTGCACTCTGGAGTAGCTCCTCCTCCCCTCGACAGTCGAGGCCTACAACAAGGGGTGAACTCTTTGCAACTCAGAACAGCAGGATCACGTTGACAACTGTGATGCAGATCATGGCCAGGGTCGCGACTATCGATCCCGGACGGAAGGCTCTACGCAACCCTCTGTTCCTGGTGAAGTACTGAAAGGCGAGATACACAGCTATCGCCAAAGATAGTATCCTGCCAGCTTGAGTTCCCCTGTGCACGGGAGGTAGGCATCGGAGCGAATGAGCAAGAACTAATACCCTAACAGATACAGTAGTGGCAGTATAGCCAAAATAGGGAGAATGTTTCATACCTCAGACTCATCACCTGGTAAGGAGCAATGATGATAAGCCACATTGTTGAGAGCGGAAGCTCCAGCTCACCTGCCATAGACATAAAGCATGCGCCGTAAGTAACATACCCCGGGTTGTATGTTTTATCGATTATCCAACTCAATGTTAGCCTGATGTTTGAATCCTCCTTGTCACTCTACCTGGAGTGGGTAAGAACAAGCGCACCAAAATCGCAAGAAAAGCTGTCCAGAGTCCATATTCTCTCCTAACATGAGGATTTGATACCATAGTATAAGCAGGGCAAGAGAGAGTATTCTTATGTGAAACAAAGGGGAAATGTATCAGATAACTCCTTGCACCAAATAGCAGCGTCTTACTTGATCCATGGGATTACACTGCTAGGTGCTTGCTGTGCAAACCATGGCATGAGCCAGGATTTGTGTATGCCTGTCTCTTTAGAAACCAACAGCACACTGCAAAAGGCAAAAAAGTAACAAATAAACTGCTACGCTTTGTTGATACCAAACTTTTGATGCCAAGATGAGCAAGAGATCGACAAAAGGGGGGAGAAACTGGCCATCAGGAAGAACTGAAAACTAACACTGTATCACACAAAGACAGAACTACTTCCCAAACCACACCGTACACGGTGATATATACTATCAGTCATGTCACAACTCAGAGGTCATTCTTATTACGATAAAACAAGCTACAAAGTCTGACAGGATGATGCGCTACAAGGTTTCTTTTTATTTATCTGCACTCTGAAGTAGCTCTTGGCAACTCAGAACAGCAGGATCACATTGATAACTGCGATACAGATGATGGCCATGGTCGCAACTATCGATCCCTGATCGAAGGCTTTTCCTATTCCTCCGGTCCTGGTGAAGTGCTGAAAGGCGAGGTACGCGGCTAGTACCAACGACACTATCGCGCCACCTTGAGTTCCCCTGTAGATAGGAAGTAGGACCGGAGAGAATGAGGAAAAAGCAGCAACCAGGACATAAACTGAAAAGCTAAGAACCTAACATATGCAGCAGTAGGCAAACAGTACAGCTAATGTCTTTCCAAATGGCGAGAATGTTTCATACCTCACATTCATCACCTGGTAAGGGGCAACGCTGACTGCCAGCATCGTTGACAGCGGAAGCTCTAGCTCACCTGCAATAGACAGAAGCACATGCGTAAGTAACATATATCTGTTCCATGTCTCATCAAATAACACAATTGATTTTAGGCAGGACGTATGGATCTTCCTTGTCACTCTACCTGGAAAGGGTAAGAACAAACGCACCACAAGCGCAAGAAAAGCAGTCCACAGTCCATATTCACTCCTAAAATTAGGAATAGACACCACAGGATAAGTAGGCCAAAAGTAAGTGTTCTTGTCTCAAAAAGAATAAACATCCAGTAGCTATAGCAAGGAAAGGGGAAAAGGTATCGTCAGATAATTCTTTGGGCCAAATGGCAGAATCTTACTTGATCCATGAGATTACGGCGGTAGGTGCTTGCAGAACAAATAATGGCACGAGGAAAGATTTGTGTATGCCTGTGCCTTTAGCAAGCAATAGCACTCTGCAAGAGGCAAAAGAGTAATAAATAAATTCTCAAATAATAATCGTTGAGGGGGGGTTGTACTTCTTCAGAATAATCCAATCATTTTATGACAAAACCAAATATGTTGCGGAATTAAAAATCTACAAGGTGAGAATAGTAGGAGCTGAGTTTTCAAAGAATGTATCACTTTCAGTTATACAAGATTGCCCGTCCTCAAGAAAACAATTACAATTTGGAGTCATGGCCTGAACAGGCCCAGTAACTCATCCAAGATCTGAAGCAAGATTACCACCTCAGCGTTGACAGTTATTGTCGCAACATGAATATGTGCTAGTACTTATGATACATCGGAAGCATAAAGTAGATATACTACGGTTCTGCGGCAAGCTAAGCAAGTCACCAACTGGACCGAAACCCCTGCAAGTTATGTTCAACAGACTGATGATGTTAACGTGACTGGAATTGATGCCTTGGGTCAATTTCTGCATTCGACTAATACGGCATTCAAACTTTTTAATACGAAAACCATGCAATGCACTGTCCTGTGATACAAAGTGGCGCTATTAAACACATGGTGTTATGTTCAAGTGCAAGCAGAACGAAAATCTGGCATCATTCGTCATCACATCGCATGGTGCTGCAAGTACACTATCTATCTAGTTCTTGTGAAGTGCGTTAATGTTGCTCCTACCTGACTAGCTCCTAGAGCTGTGGATTCACGTGATGCGTTGTGTACTCGCCGTGAAAATATATGTGCATGGTTATTGATCAACAGACCAACTGTATAGAGGACATTGTATAGTAGCTGCGTCAATTAACTCGGATAGGAGGGAGTAGCAGTTCTTTTAAGAAAAAAAGTATGCAAAAGTTGTCGTAATGTCATCTGAGCTCTGCTCTGATCGAGTAACCATCAACAGACTGCAGAATCTGTGTGACAGGGATCGCGCATCTCACAATCCGGCACCAGCATCAGCAGGAGAAAACCAACACCCGCGCATGGGATTCGCCGCCCTCGCGGGCAAAAGCGCGAACAGATTCGGAGCGCGGAAAGGCTCGTGCGTTTCTGCGCGAGCAAATCGTGGCGGAGAAAGGTACTGCTTTATGGTTGGGTAGCGAGGAGGAGGGGAGGGGGGCGAGGCACTCACGCGGCGGCCGCGACGGAGACCCACTGCGTGGTGGGCGGGCTGAGGTACGCCGAGGCGCTGCAGACGACGGCGCTCCCCCGGCTCCGGCACGGCCGGACCAGCGGCTGCGGCCTCAGCGGCAGAGCGGCGCATCCCCTGCAAACAGGAAGACGATAAGATCACCGGACGGCGCGGTGGGTAAGCGAATCGCACGGAAGGAGAGCGGGCGCCGGCGCGCGCCGAGGGGACCCGGGAAAGCAGCCTGACCTGAGCGCGGCCGTGGTCCGCACCGGCACGGCGGCCGCGGAGAGCGGGGAGCAGCCCGCATTCCGCGCCGCCCGCGCCCGCGGCGGCGGCGCGGGGCAGGGCGCCGCGGTGGGGATGGCGAGGCGCAGCGAGATGGACATGGTGTCGGGTCCCGAGCGGTTCGTCGGAGCTGGAAGCGTCGCCGGTGGATGGATGATGGTGTCCGTGTCTGGAAGTCTGTCGAACCGTAGCACTGGAGTGATGAGGGGTGGGCGAGCGGGGGGAGCGCGTGCGTGCGTGAGTGAGCACATCGATCAGATCAGGCTCGGGTAGCGGCGAGGGCGGGCGGGCACGTGGCGGGGCCTCGATGGACGCGGGGCGGGCGTGGGGGCGGGTGCCGACTTGCCGTGCGGTCACCGCGTCCACGGCTTGCCTGGCCTCGGCTCCTGCGATGCATGCATGCCGGTGAACGCACCGCCAGGGGAGGGGAGAGAGGTGGTCGGCACGCACGCACGGCACGGACGGACGCAGACGGGGCACAGGACAGGACGAGGGTACGCGTCGACATGGTGCGCAGCACCAAAAATGCTCGACATACAAAGACTTACACGATTCTAACAACCAATCACAAACCTCTCCCTTTGATTTTCAGGGGATGGGCCGCCCCGCTTATCTATTGACCAATCAAGGTTAACCATCCTGTAAAAGCCTGTAAATCATTTGTACGTGCAGCATTGCCGTGCGCGGCACCGCTGCGGTCGATCGGCGATACCGCTCCTGTGCTAATCCTGTAGATGTACTTCGTTCCACGGACCACGGCACCTTGGGAAGGAAAGGACGAAGTGGTGATGTTACACGACTAGACCGTCTCTTGGAGCCGTGTACCACATGAGACACGGCGATGCTCGTGGAGTCGTATGCACGCGAAGCCACGTCACGATCACGACTGATTTATCTCTCCACCTAACAAAAAGATCCACCCGAACGAACTCATACGTGGTTGGATGATTAGAGGGACTGTGGTATTCCCAATCCATTAGGGTTTAAATCGTGTTGCTCGCATTTATTTTTAAATTTATTTCAGAATTTCCGACGATGCGCATTTGGTGGGAGGGACGTCGCCGTCGACGACGAGGTGCCTACGATAACTTCGTAAACAATTATATCATACAAAGGTCGATGTGGCACACCTTGCAGACCGGGGTTTGACTCCTGTTAGGGGCGGATTTTCACGATCTCACTCGGTGGGCATTTTTAAGTATCCATGGAGGTCGAATTTTTGAATGAGTGGAAAAAATTTCAAATTTTGAAGTTAAAAAAAATGCACGTGCACATGGGGATGTTGTCTAATGATGTGTGGATGTTCATGATAAAAAGACAACATTAAGGCATCTCTAACCGATCCCTCAAAACCAAACATTTTGATGAGTTAAATCGTATCTAGTCAGATCCTCATCCGATTTAACCCCTCAAAGACTATACTCCTCATGGCGGCCGTCGTGTGTATTTACTTATCTGTGTGCCTCAATCTCAGGATACATTTTCGTCTTCCCCGCCCCACCTCTTTCTTTCGCTCGCACCACATTGACGTTGGCGCCATCCAAATCCACCACACACCTCCACCGACGTTCCCACCAACACCACAACCCAAAGTTCAAGTAGTGCCGCCCTCAAAATGGCAGGATCCAACCGTCAAAGGTCGTTGTAGTTCATTCGAGCGTGAATCCGCGTCATGATGCGCAGCCGACCCGAGCACGCAGTGACGCCTCCCCCCTCCTCCTCCGCCAATGTACCACTGTCGTCGTCGAAAAGGAAGTACTACGGTGTGCGACACCGGCCATGGGGTTGTGGGTGTCGGAAATCAAGGACCAGAACACCAACCATCACTGGCTCCTTTCAGTCGGCTGAGCTAGTGGCGAGGTACGACGTGAAGGCAGTGATCCTCTGTGGTGGCCTTCGAGCGGCTCGAGGCGGCACGCGCCAATGAGGAATACATGGCGAAGCTCTATCGGAATCATCCGGAGCTCGTCGTCGAGGAGCACCGAAGGCTCGAGCTGTGCAAGGGGGAACGAGGCCGGACCATCCGAAGGGGTTGTCATCGACCTATCCTCGCGCACCGAAGACCGAAGGCTCGAGCTGTGCAAGGGGGAACGAGGCCGGGCCATCCGAAGGGGTTGTCATCGACCTATCCTCGCGCAACTCCGGCTTCGGTCTGACAATGGTGACTCAGACGACTGCATCGGTTGGAAGAAGCTCGAGAACGAAAGCGATTAGTTATTTTTACTCCCTCTGTTCGGAATTACTTGTCACAAAAATAAATGTATCTACAATTAAAATACATCTAGATACATTCATTTCTTGGACGAGTAATTCCGAACGGAGGGAGTAGTTTTATCTTGTTGGAATCTTTTTAGTTTAAATTCGTCTATTTGCAATGTAGTTTGAATCGGATTGTAGTATCTATGTTTAAATTCGGCTAGGAACCACATTTCTTGAAACTTAAAAAATTGTTTTTTGATTTTTTTTTGCAATTTTCCTTTAGCAATGAGCTATATATATATTTTTGAAACAAGGCAAAAGATTTACCATTTTCATTGATTAAGAAGGAGTGAGAATTGCCTGGTTAATTGACGGAAAACCAGGCTAAAACCGATAGAACCAACCCACAAAAAATGGGTACCACCGGCCAACCTGGCACCGACATGGGATCACAGAGCTACAAGGAGGGAAAGACATCCGCCGAGCAGTCGCAAGCGTCATCGTCATCACCGGCAACCTCCGAACGGACGACTCCGACTTCACCGTAGACCTCATACCCAGCGACGACGACGAGCTAAGCTAAGCTACCATTGAAGTGGGTCGCTAATCAACCTGTTGCAACAGATCGATCCTCACACGGTGACAGAGACATCTCATCACATCACATCAGATCGGATCAGATAAATAAACAGGCACAGCACAGCACCTCAATCAACACGCTTCTTCACCAGATTTGCAGGCAGGGATTGGATTACAAGCAGATTGATTACATGGAGGGGATCGATTTACCGAGCAAGAGAACAGCACGCGGACAGGCAAGAGCTAGCTAGTAGTATTGGTAGTACATGGCGCATCTATGGGGTATGGGGTGTCAGTCTAGCCGGCGTAGATGTGGATGTGGAGGGCGAGGGTGAGGATGGTGAAGGCGGCGAAGAAGAGGAGGGTGTGGACGAAGATGGCCTTGCCGTTGGTGTGGAGGCCGCCGAAGTCGACGTGGCGGTGCGACCCCGGCATCTCGAACAGCAGCCCCGGCGAGAGCAGCACGAACAGCACCACCCCCACCACCACCGGTGCCCAGTCCGCCATCCTCCGCCGCTTCTCCTTCTTCCTTGGACTTCGGTCGATCTGATCTGATCTGATCTCACGGCCGCAGATATGGATCTTGGTTGTGAACACGCAGGAGCGCTCGGGAAGGGTCGGCAGTGGAGTGGGGGAGTGGATTCTGGAGGAGTATATAGAAAGGGGGCGAGCGGCGGAGCAGGGGAAAGTAGGAGGGAACAAAGGAGCAGCCGTCACGCGGACGGTTGGCGCGATTCGATGCCTTGCATCGGGTGGGATGCAAGCCGCGCCGCCCAGCCGACACCCGTGGGCCGTGGCGATAACTCCTGCCTTTTTCCTCCCGTGCGTGCACAGTGTGCCTGCGCGTGTCGCCTTGGCGGTGCGGGCTCGCAAAGGGTTGATGGACCACGCGGAGGGGGCACGAGGAGATTGCCCTTCTTTTCCACGAGCTACCCCACATCCACGAAAATTCAAGTTATCTTTACGTGATTGGCCCCTTTTCAAGTTGTGATTGAAGTGGTCCTGGCCATGAGCAGCCCGGCCCGGAGGCCCCGACCTGACCATGCCCACGGGCCGGTCCTGGGCCTAGATTTTTAGGCCCGACAGCCAGGCCGGGTTGGGCCCGGGCCCGTCGTATTCACCATGTAAGGAAGAGGCCCGGCCCGTGGCCCGTGGCCTGAGGTCCGGAGGGCTTTTAGCGTGATGGACCAGGCTCGGGCTCAATTTTTAGGCCCGACAGCCAGGCCGGGCTGGGCCCGGGCCCGTCGTATTCACCATGTAAGGAAGAGGCTCGTGGCCCGTGGCCTGAGGCCCGGAGGGCTTTTAGCATGATGGACCAGGCTCGGGCCCGATTTTTAGGCCCGACAGCCAGGCCGGGCCAGGCTCAGGCCTAGGTTTTTTGCATCGGGCTTTGGTAGGCCCGGCCCGAAGCCCGGTCTAGCCCGGCAGATGGCCAGGTATAGATTGAAGATAGAGGGGAAGGAGGGGTACATCTCGTGAAATTCGGAGGGACAGAGAATTAGTGGGAAGGTCAAGTAGGATCATGTATCAGGTTACATAGGAGGGTCTTCGTTCCGTGACCGCACCAAGTTTGCGAAGGGCATGAAGGTATGCTCTCGATTCAAGAGTGTTGAGAGAAGCATAAAGTGGCAAACATGATGTTGTTGAAGGCGACAAAGACAGAGTTCAAGGCCCTATCTCAGTGGACATACTGCGGTGGGAGATGGACGAGGCCAAGTTGGCCGATCTAGGTCATAGAGCGGGCCAAGTACAAGCTTGTCAGGGCTCCTAATAACCCGTCAGCCGTCGCGGTGGCGTTGACACTATCATTCTAGATGCTGCCAATGGCGGATCGTTCGAGCCTTAGGACGCTAGCAATGCCGAAGCGGTGGAGATGGTGGTCGGGGCGCCTAAGCCAGGTGACCATACACTCCCTTGGAGGTCGACGATTACAAGCCTCAAGGCTAGAGGTAGATTCGATGTCTATACCGTGACGCGTATATCAAATGCAAGCATGCAAGCCGATTCCATTGGGAACAAAGGACTAACCGCCATTGACAAATGCCTGTCAGTGAGAACAAAAGGACTAACCGCCATTGACAAATGCCTGTCGGTGACGTGATGAGGCCTGTGATCGATGTCGGTGCTCGCCGTTTAGATCTTCATTCTGATGCTCGCCGCCGCCAATGTGAGAATGGAGAGAGGGGGCAGTGAGCGATGAGAGGAAGGTGAGGGGGGTTATGACAACGCTTCGGGAAGCAACACGTCATCTCGAGCGTGGCTCCTCACGTGCAACTGACGCCACTCATGTGATCGATGTCGGTGCTCGCCGTTTAGATCTTCATTTTGATGCTTGCCGCCACCAGTGTGTGGAGAGAGGGGGCAGTGAGCGATCAGAGGAAGGTGAGGGGGGTTATGACGAGCTCCGGGAAGCAACACAACGTCTCCATGAGCAACGCTACATCCACGAAAATTTAAGTAATCTTTACGTTATTAACCACTTGTCAGGTTGTGATTGGAAAGAGAGTGGAAGGAGGGGCCCATCCTGTGAAATTCGTGGGGAGACAGAATTAGTGGGAAGGTTACGTAGGTAGGGTCATGTATCAGGTTACATAGGAGGGGCTCGCTCCGTGACCGCACCAAGTTCGTGAAGACCATGAAGGCGTGCCCTCGATTAAAGAACGTTGACGAGATGCATAAAGTGGCAAACATGGTGTTGTCGAAGGCGGCAAAGACGGAGTTGAAAGGTTGGTACCTGACCCTATGTCAGTGGACATACTACGGTGGGCCATGGATGAGGCTGGTTGGCAGTGGCGTAGCTGTAGGGTGGCCAGGGTGGTCCATGGACCACCCTGGAATTCAGCCCATTAGTATACTACTAGTCTGTAAAAACGAAAAAGAAAAAAGCAATCCCAACTCAGCCCATGTACACGTGAAGGATTGGCTTGTTAGTCTCCGTGAATGTTCGTGTGTGCGCTGATTGATCGACACCAGAAGACCTTCCTGATTCCCGTCGCCTCTTCCAGTTCTGTAACCCTAGCAGCGAGCGCCATCTGCCATCGGTCATCCGCCATCGCCCCGTAGCCCCAAGCGTGCATCCGCCGGCCGACAGGGCACTCATCGACGCGACGGACCGGCGGCCGGGCGAAGGACACTTGCAGGCTGCGGCCAACAGGCGGCCGGCGAGGCACGCACGCACGCACAACCTAGTTAGGTTGAGCACCACTTGGTCAGTTTTTCATCCTACTACTCCAATCTAAAGTAAGATATTTTGTTCTAATTCAAAGTGTAAATTTCTTTTGCTATGAAGATTTGAACAAGTTAAGCTGAGATCTGAGAGTGCAAGGTATAGTTTTATTTTTTGTGATTGATCATAATTGATATATAGAACTGACTGATCATTAGGATTTATTCCAATTGATAACTAATAAATTAATGTTTGTGTACAGTTATTGCAAAATGAAGAGGACCCCGCGACATAGCATCTCTTTCTATTGTGCTATACCCTATATATACATCGAGCGAGATGCTTTCTCCAAAGTGAATGAAAATGATATAATAATAGTTTTCATGGTCTTGAGAAGGTGTTATCCCGACAAATAAGGCGTGTTATCTTCTTTTACGCGAATTTAATACTTAACCATGAATTTTATTATCATTTTAAAGACCTTATTGATATATGCTTTTGATATAATTTGTATGCATATGTTGGTTTAATTGAATTCGTGGTGCAATTTTTTTCATGTCAATTGGACCACCCTAACATAAAATCCTAGCTACGCCACTGCTGGTCGGCCGATCCAGGTAAGAGAGTCAAATGGGACAAGTACAGGCTTGTCAAAGGCTCCTGATGACCACTCAGCCGTCGTGGTGGCGTCGACACTATCGTTCTAGAGGAAGAAGACGAGGAGGAGATGGTGGATGCTGCCAATGGCGAATCGGCTAAGCCTCAGGACGCTGGCAATGACGAAGCGTTGGAGATGGTGGTCAAGGCGCCTAAGCCAGGCGACCGTACACCCCCCTTGGAGGTCAACGATTACAAGCCTCGAGGCTAGAGGTAGATTCGATGTCTACCGCGTGATGCGTAATTGAATGTGGACATGCAAACCGATTCCATTGGGAACAAAGGACTAGCCAACATTGACGAATGCCTGCCGATGAAGTGACCTGTGATTGAAGTCGGTGCTCGTCGTGATGTAAGTAGAGAGAGAGGGGGAGTGAGCGATGAGAGAAGAGGGAGGGGGGGTTGGTTATGACGACGCTTCAGGAAGCAACACGACGTCTCAAGCGTGGCTCCTCACGTGCCTCAAGTTACATCGCTCGGGTCTGGCTGTGAGAAAACGGCCAATTCGAGCGTTCCTCCTCAACCAGGGCCGGAGGTGCTTTCAAAGTATGTGCGGGCCAAGATTTTGTTGCAAGACAGAAGTCTCCCCGATTCAACCAGGTAAATGTCTTCCTCTGCTAGGATATGCAGTTTGTGCATCAAACACAAATATTATTCAGGCAAACCAACATATGTGCAGCAGCATGATGTGAGGCACAGCTCCAAGCAAGCAACCACGGCAACAGCTAATGCAGACAGAAATATTAAGTAAGATGCACGTAGCACCACAAATCTCTTTATGACTTCTTACATCGACAAGATTTGGGAAAAAAAAGAAGCAAGTTACAGCACCTACAAGATGCCCTAGGGGATGGATGGATGGATGGATGGTAAACAACTCCACCACTCCTCTAAGGTCCGGAGGGTGGTTCCAGAGAGCGAAGTACACATTGCATACAAGAGCAAAGGCCTAACAGGGTAGTTTCAGCTCACATCCTCTACTGCTGCTGAGAAGGGCGGTAGCCGAACCCGGCGGCGTAGCTCAGGTAGCCGCCGGAGGAAGCAGCAGGCTGCGGCTGCTGCTGCCCCACCGAGCCTCCGCCGTAGGGCGCGTAGCCGCCCGCAGCCGTGGATGGCTGGGCGCCGGGGCCGCCATACACGACCTTATATTGGGGTATGTTGTTGTACGACGCTGCGGCGGCGGCTGCTGCTGATCCTGGGTTGTACTGGTACGGCTTTGGGGCGGCGGCCCTGTACTGCTCGCCGCCGCCGCCGCCGCCGTAGGCGGCATAGGTGGCCGCGTCATACGCTGCGGCAGGCGGCGGCGCGTAGTGGTACCGGTCGGCGGCGGCCCCGTACCTGTCGGGGTAGGCGGGCACCGGCGGCGGAGGGGCGCGCTGCTGCCATGTGCCGACTGGAGCTGCGGGCCTGCGGGGAGCTGCCACAGTGGGCCTCCGAGGAGCTGAAGTGCCACTGCCAGAGACCCGCTGCTTCTTCGCGTAGTTGCGGTTAGCAGAACCCGATGGCCTTTTCGCGCCCTTTGGTTTCAGCTCGTTGATGCGTTTCTGGAGAGGCCCAAGTGGACACTCCTTCTGGAGCTTGTACTCCTCGATGCACTTGATTATGGCCCTCAATGCAATTAGCTCGCGGTTCTTCAAGTCATCCTGCACATGTGTTTTTTTTTACCAAATCACAACACAATTAGCTCAAAATTCTCAACATAAAATGCAAACTGGATAAGATGGCAGGAAAACTAAACATGAAACTATTAAAGCACAGAAAGCAATAATAGACAATAATCCACCATGTACATTAACTACTCTGGATTCTGAAACAAGGGAATGACATGAGGCAGTTGGGTGCTAGACAACCTAATAATTCAGTCTTGTATCATTCACAGATAGCAGCACCATGTAAGCAGATTATAAAGTAATTTCCCACCTGCCTCAACGAAAGTTTTTTGGGGGCTAAATACAACAGCAGATTTCTCAATTATGACTACTCAATTTAAATGTGCCCAAGATTACTGATAACTCGTGTATACCAAATACATCCTGATACATCAACATGAACAATCCTTATAGCAAGAAAATAAAGAAGAGTATTTTAACAGTGAATTCCCAAAGCAAGAAGTGTGGAGTTGATAAATCCTGCACTACTAATAACTAACATGTGTTGGAAAATCAACAACGTGTCAAAAAGTAAGTAGAGAGAACAGACCACTGAAGGAGTTGCACCGGCATCCCCCTTATTGTTAAGTGAGCCTTTTATCTCATCTACATATGCCTTCAAGAGAGGAGCAGGAGGAAAAGCCTCTGACAGCCCAAAGGCTTGTATGAATTGAACTGCATCAATTTGCCTGTGTTTCTTAATCAACTCGTTAATAACACCTGCAGAACAAATGATCAGCACTAGGACCATAGAATACCGCATTTATACATAACGTCTACAGTATTCACATAGTAGTAAGCTATTTATTCCATAGATGGTTGTGGGGCCTAGCAGTAAATCATGACCGGCACCAGCCTGGTAAATTAAGGGATGATAATGCCTTGCGGCATTCTGAGTGGATACCAACCTGGTATTCTCTCAGTCAAACCAAGAGAGCGACATAGCTCAGCAGTCTGCTTGCGACGAGAAATGGCAACTACAATCTTGTATAGTTCATCTTCGTCAAGCACCAAATCAACATTAAAAGTTGTAAGAAGCTGCAGGAATGCATGTGCTTCCAATGAGTAGCCATCAGAAGCATCAAGGTCAACCTCAGCTATCTTACTCTTCCACTCATTGGCAATTGCCTTGGCTTGCTCCATAATTTCAGAGCTCCAAGGGTGTTTGCCACCCGGCTCCTTCATTCCTATTGAATGTGCTAGAGCCTCCATCAAAACAATACAGCTTCTGCGCTGCCCCTGAGCGGAGTAATTTTTATCCCCAGGCAGTTGGTCTGGGAAAAAACCCTCCAAGGAATCAAGTACAAAGCGCGCAGGGTCAGTTGCACATTTTAGTGCAACACAAAGTTCATCACGAAAGCCAGCAAGTTTTTTTGAATTTTCTGAAATATATTTCAGAAGGCCTTTAGCGTCCATCTGCTCACAGAGTTCCTTCAGTGCAGGGCGCGGCTTAACCTCAACTGGTGAAGGTTCAGATGGCTTGCCCGACCCTTTAGCAGAGTTATGCTCGTCTGAAGGGAGCGATGCATTGGTGTCGTCGGTTGGGGGTTTTACCTTTTTGTCTTTGCTTCCATTGGCATCAAGTATCTCAGAAAGCTCGACATTATATTTTTTGCGCACCTCTGCTAGGGTAGAGACGGCAGCATCCTTCAGCTCCTGAAGCTTGTTCACAGAAGCACGCTCTTTTGCAGAAAGATCAGCTTCTTTCTCAGCAATCAGCCTACGACCTCCAGCTTTCTGTTCTTCTAATGCCTTCTGCTTTCCTTCCAGTTCATCACACTTGCTTCTGTATGACTTCTCAAGGTTCAGGAAATGTACTTTGATATCTTCCCACTGGATGCCACTTTGCAATTGTAGGGATGCTTCTGTGTGGGACTTCAGCTTGCCAAATACTTCAGTAAGTTGTTCTAGCAAAGCCACCGTTGTTGACTCCGAACCGCCAGAGATGTGAGAGGCAGCTTCAGTCGCCATTTGCAACCAAAACAATGACAAACTGTAGAGATACAGTATTAGATCCCAACATCTAAAACGAGCAGTATTATAAGTAGTAACTTATGACAAATGTATTAAGCATGCATTAGCAATATGAAGACAAGTGCAAAATAGAAACTACGGACAGATAAAGAAGTCAGTAATACACACAACCTAGTGCGGTCAAGAGAGTACAAAAAAGGGGAAAAGTTCAGAACAACTAGGCACCAAAAGAAAGACCATGTTTGGCTTATCTGAGATGTACTACTACTAGGAAACCCATTGGAAAAAACATGTGACATAACGTAAGAGATGGACTAATGAGAGCAGTGCTCAGATGGCTAGCAGCATGCCTGCCCACCCTTGTTCGAGCCACAGCCTCCGCAGGCGCTTTCCACTACTTGCTAATAAAACAAAGCGTCTATGGGTCAAATTTTATTTGAAGTGATGGACCAAAGATAATCAGCACAAATGAATGCGGCAAACCCCCATCCCCTTGATTCACCCCGACATGCTCACACTCCCGAAAGATTCTGATGTTTGCAGTGTAGGAAAGAACACCTGCAATGAACAACCCACACCCCCCGCCTAACCAACAAAGTCCCATTGAATTCTAGGCCCCCTGCTACACACAACTTCAGAACTTCCCAACAAATCCCAACAAGAACAAACCCTATTGAATTTCAAACAAGATCGTTGACCCAATTCAGACCTCGACCTAATTGCAAATTCGGGTGGGCTACTTATCCTCAGGGGCGGATCTAGATGGCGTGCGCCGAGAAATTGCGAAGGCCTCCTCCCAATCGGGAGGGATTAACCAAGGGAATCGCTGGGTGGGAACTGCCTGGCTCATACCTCAAGCAAAGGAGACCCGACGGCCCGAGACCGGGGAGGGACGCGGCGGAGACGGCAGGGGCTCGACGTTCCGGCGGGGAAGAACGGGGGACGGCGGCGCGGGCGAGAGGCCGCAGGCGGGAGCGGGGGCGCCTGGGGTACGGCGCGGCGGCGGCGGAACGGCGATGGTGGTGGCGACGACGGACGAGGCGGAGATTTAGGGTTAGCGAGCCTGTGGTCGAGAAGGTGGCCTGTGCGACGTGGGGATTACTGCGCCAGCGACTTATGGGCCGTTCGATGGGAGAGGGATGGGCGAGATCCGGCGCCAGGGCGGTGCTGCTGGCACTTTTGCGGAAGGCCCCCTGCCGCTTTTGTGTACTGGCCCTCGTATTTTGCAGGATAGAGCGAAGGGGGCAAATATTTACTCTTTTTTTTACACAAACTCGCATAACTTTATTAATCCGTTGCAGTGTTTACAGATACGAAGAAGAGAAGATCTACGGGTTGACCTAACCACACATGGACTCCAAACGAAAGACCATGTTTTGCGAGATTGTGAGCCTCCCATTTGAGTCTAAATTCATGTCTAATTCAACTCATGGCAAAGGTCGGCAACAGTCTGGCCTAGGCACGACATGCAGAGGAATGTTTATAAGCGGGTCGTGCCGTGTGGGCACACGGGTCTCGCCTTCGGGGACAGGCACGACAAATTAACTAAACGCAAAGACTGCATCTCACTTATAGCGAGTATATCGTATGTCTCCCACCCGAGGGATCCCCCTCCCCCTCCCCCTCCCGGCGACCCATTTTTCGTGTTTTTATTCGTTCACTCGGATTCAATTAAGACCCCACGTGAACATCATATAAACATTTTTTGTGTGCACGTTGAACATTTTTTCCAAATACCTAATTTTTATCAAACATATATTTTGATGTCAACTTTTTTCACATACGCCAAGAAAATTTTTTATATAGATATTTATTGTTTTTCGCATACAAGATCAATATTTTTGAAAACTTTTTTTTTATGTCTACCTTTTTCCATACACATTGTAATACATGTTTTGTATATATCGGGAATATTTGTGTGTGCATGTTCAACATTTTCTACATACATTATTAACATTTCTTAAACCATATATATGTTTGATTTCTACCTTTTCATATACATATTTTTATTGCATACATTAGGAATATTTTTTATATTCACGTTAATATTTTTCATATACATGATTAACTTTTTTTCATATATATGTTTTGATGTCTACTTGTTTTCATACACATTGTACAATTTTTGTACACATTAGAAACATTTTTTATACATGTTTCGTATTTTTCTAATGAGTGATTAACATTTTTCAAATTAGTCTGCAAAGTGATTTTTATAATAGGTATTTTAGAAATATTCCAAAATATAAGCAAAAGTATAAAAAAGTAAAGCGAAAAATGAAAGAAAAGTTGGGAAAGGGGGGGTGAGAAAAAAGAGCGTTGAACGCTTGTGGTCAGCGCTGGGCCGGCCCATTCTGGCACCTGTTGAGGCGAGATGTGCTACTATCTCTCGTCAAGCGAGACATAGTCGCACCATTAACCAAACGGGTTGAGCAGGGCACGTGTGGCCTTTATGGACCATGACCTGGGGGCCATTTTGGCCCAATTATTTTGATTTTTTTAAGAAAAATACATAAAAATCTAAAAAAAGGGAGCAACTAATTAACGAGCACTCCTTCGGGAGCCTCGCAATGATCAGCGCCACTTGGCGCGCTCATAGCCATTCGCCATGTGTCGCGCTCTGGGCGCTCCCTTTGGATTTTTTTTTTATTATTACGCACGCGTTTTCGGCTTTTTAAAAGTTTTTTTTTGTTTTTTTGACGTTTTGGTTTTCTACCGGTCTTCCCTAGCTTTTCGACCAATTTTTTTTTCGAAAAAAAATAATTTTTTTGCGTAAAAAAATGCATTTTTTTTGCGAGAGGCACGGTTTTGCTTCCGCCAGAGGCAAGGTTGTGCTTTCGCGAGAGGCACGGGCGTGCCTCTTTCGGAAAGGGAAAAAACGCGTTTTCTGTTTTTTTTTC
>NC_057795.1:664492581-664494209 GCF_018294505.1 Triticum aestivum
AAACGTGTTTTCTATTTTTTTTGCGAGAGGCACGGTTTTGCTTCTGCGAGAGGCACGGTTGTGCTTTCGCGAGAGGCACGGACATGCCTCTTTCGAAAAGGGTAAAAACACATTTTTTTTTCCTTTCGCGAGAGGCACGGTTTTGCTTCGGCCAGAGGCATGGTTGTGCTTTCGCGAGAGGCACGGGCGTGCCTCTTTCGAAAAAGGAAAAAAAATGTGTTTTCTATTTTTTTTCTTTCGCGAGAGGCACGGTTTTGCTTCCGCCAGAGGCACGGTTGTGCTTTCGTCAGAGGCACGGGCGTGCCTCTTTCGGAAAGGGAAAAAAACCCGTGTTTCCGGTTCGGTTTTTTCGTCGGTATTTTTCGTGAAAAAAAAGATCATCAAAACCTATCAACATGGGATCTAGTTTTGAAGATCTCGACGCGAGAAATCCAATGACGAAAGCGGTTCGAGATTTGGACGCACGGTTTAAGAGATAAAACATTTTGAATAAACGAATCTACGAAAAAAGGGAAAACTCCCATGTTGCGACAAGTGGCTCACATGCAGCGCGCCACTTGTCGCAACCTGGGGTGGAGTGATCTCCGCAAGGAGTACTCCTTAATTAGTGATTTCGAAAAAATGCAGTTTACTACTAATCGGTTGTGTCGTGCTTGCCACGAGCGCCTCACCTAAGCGGACGAGCATGATACACAATGTTATGCGCGGCCCTATTAGCCCGCCTATCAATCTTCGCAACCTTGAAATCCTTTATGAGCTTTGAGACGCTCATTGCCTCCTTTTTCAGATCGACAAGAGGAGACCTGTCAATGGATTCTTTCTCTAGAGAAGCTGCAACATATGCACAATCAGTTTCTAAAACAACCGGTGTGTGAAGAGTAATACCGATGTATAACCCGGCGAGAGCCGCACGAAGTTCCGCTTCGTCCACGCAAGTGTAGGACTGAATAAAATCCCATGAAGAGATCAAGACTTTGCCGAGATGATTCCTGGCAATAATCTCGACACTAGCTGCTCTCATGCTCTCCACGAAACTAGCATCAACGTTTATCTTAATATACCCTTGATCAGGGGGTTCCCAATCATGACGAAGATTCACGTTTGGGGTAACATACCTCCAATTATGTATCACCCCCTTGCCTTTGATGCTGAAATCAACTTGCACGTAGGTTTTTCCTGTAGAGAAAGATTTCCAGTAATTTTCCACAAAAGTAACAGAGGCAGATAAGGATTCTTTCCCCTTTCCAAAGATCAAGTCATTCCTCAGATGCCATGCTCTCCAAAGCACGAATAGGGATATTCCACACTTCCCTCACTGCGAAACGGAAGGCGCGCGCCTTTGAACAATACAAGGGCATGGAAGGTACTCTCATCCTCCACCCCACATATAGTGCACCTGCCTGACACCGTTTGGTGGTGAGTAACTCTATTTACCTGGGTAGCCAAACTGTTGGATGCAGCTCGCTATGCAAAAATTATTATTTTTTGAGGAACATTGGCCTTCCAAATAACATCCCATGCACTCCTTCCCTTGCCAATGGCAGTGCTGGACATTCCAATCTCACCCTTGCCATCCTGCAGATTTAATGCCAGTCTATGCGCACTTTTAATAGAGAACATGGATATTA
>NC_057795.1:664494506-664524336 GCF_018294505.1 Triticum aestivum
CCTCACTGCGAAACGGAAGGCGCGCGCCTTTGGACAATACAAGGGCATAGAAGGTACTCTCATCCTCCACCCCACATATAGTGCACCTGCCTGACACCGCTTGGTGGTGAGTAACTCTGTTTACCTGGGTAGCCAAACTGTTGGATGCAGCTCGCCATGCAAAACTTATTATTTTTTGAGGAACATTGGCCTTCGAAATAACATCCCATGCACTCCTTCCCTTGCCAACGGCGATGCTGGACATTCCAATCTCACCCTTGCCATCCTGCAGATTTAATGCTAGTCTATACGCACTTTTAATAGAGAACATGCGATTTTTCTCATAGTGCCAAGCAATTAGATCACCCTCCACTCCAGTCTGAATACGTAAATTTAGGATCTCATCAGCATCATGACTATAGAACAATTGCCTTATTAAGGTTTCATCCCATCTCCTTGTTCCACTCATAAATAATTCAGAGACCCATTTCAGTCTAGTGCGGTTCTTTTTGACTAAAACTCCGAGGCCGGAATTTCTAGGTAGCCAGTTATCTCTCCAAACATTAACATTTTTTCCATCTACCACTCTCCAGATCACCCATTTTTTTAGCAGATCCAGTCCATGCATAATGCCCTGCCAATTCACGGAAGTAGCTTTCGGGAATGCAGTATCCAAGATGTGACCATTGGGATAATATTTGGCCCTCAAAACCTTAGCACATAATGAATCTGGACTCACCAGTAACCTCCACGCCTGCTTAGCCAAAAGAGCTTGATTAAACAACCTAAGATCTCGGAAGCCCATGGCTCCCTCTCTTTTTGGTTTAGTGAGTTTATCCCAATCTAGCCAATGTGTTTTCCTTGTGTCTTCTTCATCTCCCCACCAAAATTTCTTATAATCTGAGCCAAATCATCACATAAGGAAACTGGGAATTTAAAGATACCCATGGCGTACACTGGGAGCGCTTGCAACACTGCCTTGATTTGATTTTCTTTTATACCACTTGAGACATATTTTTCAATCCAATCTGAAGCTCTTTTTAATGCCTCATCTTTTGTTGATTGGAACTTTCCCACCTTCACTCTACCCTCAGGTACCGGTAAGCCAAGGTACTTATCTTCAAAACCTTCTACAGTAATATTAAGAATAACCATAGTGGCCACCTGATCCTCCATACTACACTTTTTTGCCAAACTTGATGGAACATTTATCGGGGCTCAGAAGCTGACCCGTTCCCACCTCATAGCCCGAAAAAATATTTTTAATGACTAAGGCTTGATCTATGGACCCTTTGAAAAACAAGAGACTGTCATCCGCAAATAAAAGATGAGAGATACCTGGCGCATGTCTGTTCAAGTGAAATTCCTTCAGAGCACCTTTGTCACAAGCATCCTTTAATAGCAAGGAAAGTGCCTCAGCAACAAATAGGAACAAATACGGCGATAAGGGATCCCCTTGACTGAGCCCACACAAAGGATAAAAAGGTTCGAACAGTTGTCCATTAAACCGGACCGAGAATTTCACTGATGTAACACACGTCATGATCTAGTTAATCCAAGATGGAGCAAACCCAAAAGCCCCCAGCATACTCTTTAAAAATTGCCAATCTACACGATCATACGCTTTTTCCAGATCCAACTTATATGCACAAGACTCTCCACGCTTATCTTTTAATGTACTCAACGAATGAATACATTCGAAAGCAATAAGCGCGTTATCAGAAATTAATCTTCCAGGAATAAAGGCACTCTGAGTGGGAGAGATCATACCATCCAAAAGAGGTCTCAGTCTATTTACCAGGCACTTGGAGATAATTTTATAAATGACATTACACAAGCTGATCGGTCTAAACTCCTTGATGGACTGAGGATTCTTTACTTTGGGAATAAGGACAATGGTAGTATCATTTACACCTTCGGGCATAACACCTGAGATAAAGAACCGTTGAACCTCCCTTACGATGTCCTCCTTGATTAAACCCCAATTCCTCTGAAAAAATCTTGCAGGAAAACCATCCAGACCTGGGGCTTTTAACGGACCTATCTGGAAGAGAGCATCACTAATCTCCTCCTCAAAAAACGGTTTACATAGCTCCGCATTCATATCATCAGTGACGAGAGGTTTCACAATGGAAATAATACGAGATGGGTCAACATTAGTATCACAAGTATAAAGGTGCTGAAAGAAAGAATTCGTGATACCTATGATTTCATCCAAGTTCTCCGTGATAGACCCATCACTCCTCTTGATCGCAGAAATATTATTTTTCTTCGCCCTCCAAGAAGCCTTTCTCTGGAAAAAAATTGTATTACGGTCCCCCAAGATCATTTTATTAATGCAAGACCTTTGCTTCCACATGATTTATTCCTTTATAAGCAACTCATCCATCTCCAGGAAAATTTTCTTTCTCTCCATCACGGCTGCCCTATCACTTCTTTTGAAAAGAATATTTAATCTTTTACGAGCAGCCTCCAACTTTTTTGGGAGGTAACCAATATGATCTTGGCTCCAAGAGTGCAAAGATTTCATTAAATTACCGAGATTAGTCGCCACATCCTTTAAATCCCTAACTTGCGTACTTTTGCTCCAACACTTCCTAACCTGTTCATCCAAGGCCAGACTTTCCCTCTCACAAAAAGCTTCTTATCTCAAGTGCTTATTAAAAGTGACGTTAGGCTGACTACCCAACAACTGAATAAACAAAGGGCAATGATCTGACCTGGAAGAAATGACATGTTGAACCTTGCACTGGGGAAACATAGCAGACCATTGAGGGCACGCCACCGCCCGATCAAGACGCACTTTGACATTTCGACAACCTTCCTGCTTGTTATCATACGTCCAAGGTACTCTATGAAAACCCAGATCAAATAAATTGCAATCAGAGAGAACCTCCCGAAAATTATCCATGAGTTTAGACGATCTTTTATTACGAGAAAAATGCTCATTTTGCCACATAGCTTCATTAAAATCGCTGACCATGAACCAGGGGCCAGAACCAAGACATTTAACTCATCTCAAAAGCTCCCACATGACGTACCTTTGGCTCCCCGTACACACATGTGCATCTCCATCTTGGTCCATCACCCTTACATATGTATAGATCAATAAAATGGTCACCAAATTTATTTAATTCCACAGAGAAACACTCATCCCAAAATATCGCTAAACCACCACCTTTGCCTTTCCCCGAAACAGTAAATACATTTTTCATACCCAAACGATACCGCAAACTCTCAACATAATCTTTATTCTTTCTAGTTTCTGAAAGGAAAATGATGTTGGGTCGGTAAGACTTATTAATGCACACTAATTCTTGAACTGTACGAGGCAGACCCAGCCCTCTACAGTTTCAGCTGATCATTTTCATGGCTCCTGACAGGCGTCATCACACGCGCCCGTCAGTTGACCAACATCCCCTAAGTCGGTAGCATCCTTAGCAGAGCCCTCCTCCTCTTTTCCCTCCCCCACAGACTCCCTCCTTCTACCCTCAGCCACCTCCTCTCCTTCATCTACCTCTTTTGTTACATGCACTATATTCCCATCTATACCTATCAAAGTTTCCACCCTCTCACCACACACTTTTTTACATGCAGGAGGCACTACATTGACACCCCTGGACTCTATACTCTCAGGACTAGTACTTTTAAAACTAACCACAAGGTCCTGGCCATCAGACATGCGTCTCTTGTTGCCCGTCAAGCTCATGAGAATTTGAGCAAAAGCCGCCTTGCCACTGGAGAGGTTGCTACCACTGTTCGGGGGTGTAGGAACCCCAAACTGGACATGGGTCGCACAAGCCGCGTGGACGACATCATGTTCCTCTTGCTCCTTCCTATGCAATCTTCTCCACCGCGCCAAGTTCGTCGATCCACCAGGGGAAGACAGACTATGATCGCCACCCCCAGCAGCCTTGTCCATCTCTGTGCAAGGCCGAGCATCAGCTCCAGGCTTCACACTGGCTCCATTCGCCCCATCCAGGAGCGGGGCAGCAGCATCAGGCCCAAGTTGGCTGCCAACAGTAGCAACCGACCCTCCATCATGTGCAACATGATCAGAGGGAGTATCTTCCGTCCCATCCGCGGAACCAGCAGCAGGTTGCGCCTCCGCATCGACCGCCAGCAGAGCAAGCTGGCTGTTATGAGCATCCAACTCCTTGGACAACACCTGAATGGCGCCCTCGACACCTTGGTCGCATCCCTTATTGGGGTCAGTCAGCGAAGGCCACCCCACCCGGGCAACCCCTGACCCCAACTCATGGTTGTCCTCCAGTCCGCCATGAACCGGATTACTCCGCAATAGTGGGGAAGCCTCCACCGTCAGATTCTGCACAGCAGTTGACACGGCCGTGTGATACGTCTCCAACGTATCTACTTTTCCAAACACTTTTGCCCTTGTTTTGGACTCTAACTTGCATGATTTGAATGAAACTAACCTGGACTGACGTTGTTTTCGCAGAACTGCTATGATGTTGTTTCATGTGTAGAAAACAAAAGTTCTCGGAATGTCTTGAAAATCCTCGGAGGCACTTTTTGGAAAATATAAAAAATACTAGAGAAAGAACCAAGACCAGGGGCCCACACCCTGTCCACGAGGGTGGGGGGCGCGCCCTCCCCCCTGGGCGCGCCCCCTGTCTCGTGGGCCCCCTGAGGCTCCACCGACCTCAACTCCAACTCCATATGTTCCGTCTCACGGAGAAAAAAAATCAGAGAGAAACTTTCATCATGTTTTACGATACGGAGCTGCCGCCAAGCCCTAATCTCTCTCAGGAGGGCTGATCTGGAGTTTGTTCGGGGCTCCGGAGAGGGGGATTCGTCGCCGTCGTCATCATCAACCATCCTCCATCACCAATTTCATGATGTTCACCGCCGTGCGTGAGTAGTTCCATCATAGGCTTGCTGGACGGTGATGGGTTGGATGAGATTTACCATGTAATCAAGTTAGTTTTGTTAGGGTTTGATCCCTAGTATCCACTATGTTCTGAGATTGATGTTGCTATGACTTTGCTATGCTTAATGCTTGTCAATAGGGCCCGAGTGCCATGATTTCAGATCTGAACCTATTATGTTTTCATGAATATATGTGTGTGTTCTTGATCCTATCTTGCAAGTCTATAGTCACCTATTATGTGTTATGATCTGACAACCCTGAAGTGACAATAATCAGGATACTTCTCGGTAATGACCGTAGTTTGAGGAGTTCATGTATTCACTATGTGTTAATGCTTTGTTCTGGTTCTCTATTAAAAGGAGGCCTTAATATCCCTTAGTTTCCACTAGGACCCCGCTGCCACGGGAGGGTAGGACAAAAGATGTCATGCAAGTTCTTTTCCATAAGCATGTATGACTATTTATAGAATACATGCCTACATTACATTGATGAATTGGAGCTAGTTCTGTGTCACCCTATGTTATAACTATTACCCGAGGAATCGCATCCGACATAATTATCCATCACTGATCCATTGCCTATGAGCTTTTCACATCTTGTGCTTCACTTATTTACTTTTCCGTTGCTATTGTTACGATCACTACAAAACCCAAAAACATTACTTTTGCTACCGTTACCTTTATTATCATATTACTTTGCTACTAAATACTTTGCTGCAGATACTAAGTTATCCAGGTGTGGTTGAATTGAAAACTCAACTGCTAATACTCAAGAATATTCTTTGGCTCCCCTTGTGTCGAATCAATAAATTTGGGTTGAATACTTTACCCTCGAAAGCTGTTGCGATCCCCTACACTTGTGAGTTATCAAGACTAATTTCTGGCGCCGTTGCCGGGGAGCATAGCTCTATTCTCCGAGTCACTTGGGATTTATATCTGTTGATCATTATGAAGATCTTGAAAGACGCTAAAACCAAGATCTATCCCTCAACTATGAGGGGAGGTAAGGAACTGCCATCTAGCTCTGCACTAGATTCTCCTTCTGTTATGAGTAAGTTTGCGACACCTAAACCTGCTACTGCTATGAATTCTGATATGTCGCATGTTATTTATGATGCCACTTCTGCTATGCACGATACTTATGATGAAACTACTTCTGTGCGTGATACTACTTTGCCATTAGGTGAATTTCTTGATGAACAACTTGCTAGGGCTAGAGAGAACGAAATTGTTGAAGATGCTATTATTGATGATAGTGATGATGAAAGTTCTCCGAATGATTATGAATTGCCTGTTGTTCCTGAGGGTTATGTTATGAATGAAGAAGCTGCTAGAGCTATCTGTGCTTGCAATGATAGATATGATCTTAAGAAAATATTAGCTAAATGGAAGCAGCAGTCTCTTAATGCTAGAATGAAACCTGACCCTACTTTTGCTACTTCACCTATCTGTGTTACTGATAAGGATTATGAATTCTCTATTGATCCTGAAATTATTACTTTGGTAGAATCCGATCCTTTTTATGGCCTTGAATCTGAAACTGTTGTGGCACATATTACCAAGTTGAATGATATAGCTTCCCTGTTTACTCATGATGATAAATCTCGCTATTTTTATATCCTTAAGATATTTCCGTTCTCCTTAAAGGGTGATGCTAAGACTTGGTATAATTCTCTTGCTCCTGGTTGTGTGCGTAGTCCCCAGGATATGATTTATTACTTCTCTGCTAAATATTTCCCTGCTCATAAGAAACAAGCTGCCTTGCGGGGAATATATAATTTTGTGCAAATCAAAGAAGAGAGTCTCCCACAAGCTTGGGGGAGGCTTCTCCGATTACTAAATGCTTTGCCTGATCATCCTCTTAAAAAAATGAAATACTTGATATCTTTTATAATGGACTAACCGATGCTTCCAAGGACTACTTGGATAGTTGTGCTGGTTGTGTTTTCAGGGAAAGAACAGTCGACGAAGCTGAATTACTATTGAATAAAATGTTGATTAATGAAAATAATTGGACTCTTCCTGAGCCAATTCCTGAGGAAATTCCTGAACCAATTGAGCCAACTCCTGAGCCTATTCCTAAACCCACTCCGAAGAAGAGAGGTGTTTTATTTCTCAGTCCTGAAATATGCAAGAGGCAAAGAAATCAATGAAAGAAAATGTATTAAAGCTGAAGATGTTAAGAATTACCACCTATTGAAGAAATAAATGGTCTTAATATACCGCCTGTTGAACAACCACATTGTCTTGATAACCCGACACAGGTAGTAAAGGTAAATTCTCTCTATAGATATGATAAAGTTGAAATTCCCTCTACTAAATTTCATAGCCCTTGCTTAGATGAATTTGATGACCTCATGGCTAGACAAGAAAGTTTTAATGCTTATGTTGGTAGAGAGTTAAAGAATAATGCTTTCAAGATAGGACGCGTAAGCGATAATATGGCTAGAGTTAAAGGTGAACTTAAACTCATTAGCAAATATGCGTCTATGGTTGCTACTCAAGCTGAGCAAGTACTTAAAGCTCAAAATGATTTGCTTGATGAATTAAATAATAAAAATGACTTTGCTGTTAGAATGGCTACTAGATTTGGTAGAATGTCTCAGGAACCTTTGTATCCTGAAGGCCACCCTAAGAGAATCGAGCAAGATTCTCAGAGAAATAATTTAGAAGCACCCAGTTCTTCCAAGAAGAAGAAGAATAAAAATGATAGGATTTTGCATGCTTCTAGTGAACCTACTGTAGACACACCTGAGAATCCCAATGATATTTCTATTTCTGATGCTGAAACACGATCAGGTGATGAACATGAACCTAGTGATAATGTTAATGATAATGTTCATGTTGATGCTCAACCTAGCAAAAACAATGATGTAGATGTTGAACCTGCTGTTGATCTTGATAACCCACAATCAAAGAATCAACGTTATGATAAGAGAGATTTTGTTGCTAGGAAGCACAGTAGAGAAAGAGAACCATGGGTTCAGAAACCCATGCCCTTTCCTCCTAAACCATCCAAGACAAAGGATGATAAGGATTTTGAGTGCTTTGCTGAAATGATTAGACCTATCTTCTTACGTATGCGTTTAACTGATATGCTTAAAGTAAATCCTTATGCCAAGTATATGAAGGATATCATTACAAATAAAAGGAAGATACCGGAAGCTGAAATTTCCACCATGCTCGCTAATTACACTTTTAAGGGTGGAATACCAAAGAAACTTGGAGATCCGGGGGTACCAACTATACCATGCTCCATTAAAAGAAACTATGTTAGAACTGCTTTATGCGATCTTGGAGCCGGTGTTAGTGTTATGCCTCTCTCTTTATATCGTAGACTTGAATTGAATAAGTTGACACCTACTGAAATATCTTTGCAAATGGCTGATAAATCAACTGCCATACCTGTCGGTATTTGTGAGGATGTGCCTGTTGTAGTTGCAAATGTCACTATCTTAACGGACTTTGTTATTCTTGATATTCCCGAGAACGATAGTATGTCGATTATCCTTGGTAGACCTTTTTTGAACAATGCAGGGGCTGTTATTGATTGCAACAAAGGCAATGTCACTTTTCATGTTAATGGTAATGAGCATACGGTACACTTTCCGAGGAAACAATCTCAAGTTCATAGTATCAATTCTATTGAAAAGGTTCCAACTATTATTATTGGTGGTTTTGAATTTCCTCTCCATACTGTCAAGAAAAAGTATGATATTCTTATTGTTGGGGATTTTCATATCCCTGTTGAGGTAACTTAGTGTTATTCTAAATTTCTCGGTTCCATGTTATTCGGAATGAGTTTGTTAACAAGACTTGATCAACCTTGTTAGTGGATTCATTTTGATGATCATGAGATGGATGAAACTAGAAGGCACAACCTTCTGTACCCTCTTTTTACTTTCTGTTTTTTAGAATAAATAATGCAAACATATTTTTATTTGTCTGTTTTCTGAATTATCCGTGCATTAAAAAATATCTCGAAAATAAAAGAGCTCCAAATGCCCTGCAAATTTAGTATAATTTTTTATGGAATATTTGAAGATTTTAGGCACTGAAATCACTGTAGGAGGGGCAAGCACCAGGCCATGAGAGTGGAGGGGGCGCCCACCCCACCTGGGCACGCCCCTGTCTCGTGGGCCCCTGGTGGCCCCCTCCACTTATGCCAGCACCCACACACTTCATCTTCTACCCAAAAAATCACCATCCAGCTCAAGCACGAGTTCTAGCTCACTTTGCTGCGATTTTTTATCTCCTTGCTCAAAGCTCCATTCACAAAACTGCTTTGGGAGATTGTTGCTTGGTATGTGACTCCTCCATTGGTCCAAATAGTTTTTGTTCTAGTGCTTTATTCATTGCAAATTTTTGCTGCATAGGTGACCATGTTCTTGAGCTTGCATGTTAAATTTATGAGGTCCCAAGCATTTCTAATGCATGATATAGGATCTAGGCACTTGTAGGAGTAATTGCTATCAATCTTGTTTAGTTTTATTCACTTTTATTTTGAAGTTACTAAAATTTCAGAAATTTTTCAGAAAAGAATTATGTCTAGGAGAATGTACCAAGGTGGTTCCTCGGTAAAGAAAGGGCCCAGGATTGCTATGCGTGAGCAAGATGTTGAATTACCGAGGGACGCGGATGTACGAGCTTGTGAGTGGCCATTAGATGATTTTATGGTCAAAGCAGGTTTTAAGGAGGAATTTGACACATATGTGCGTAATGCTGAGCTGGAGGACTTCTTACATGATAAGTGTCCTCAGTACTATCAATTGACTGATTCCTTTGTGCGGAGGTTTAAATATAACTGTACGCGTAATTCTCCTAGTGTCCTATTTGATATTTATGATACATCTTATACCATGGACTTAGAGGATTTTACAACTGCTTGCAAACTTCCGCAGTGGGGTAATATTAATGATCCTCACAAATCTGAATTTAGAGATTTCCTTGCTAGTATTACTGTTGGACAATCCAGGGACATAGCACAAGCTACCATAGGAAGCATTCATTTTCCTGCTATACATTATTTTGCTCTCTTCATTGGTAGATGCATTAACGGTAAAGATGAAGCATGTCATATGTGTGTCCCTGATCTCTGTGTCCTCAAGAGTGCTATGTTAGGTTATAAAGGTTATAACTTGGGGGCAATAGTTGCACGTAGGTTGCAGAATAATGGTAGAGCTGGAGATTTATTTGGAGGAATTTATGCAACCCGTGTGGCCAATTATCTTGGTATAGTCCCACGAGAGGAGGATATGATGATACCTCCTGCTTATTTAGATTATGACGCTATGGTCAATCATCATTTTCTTAGGAGGAATGAACAATTCCTCCATTATCGACTAATCTATAACAGACGCAACGTCATCCATGTTACTCTTCCTGCTCCTCTCCTTTTTGATTATCAGGCAAAAGGAAGATATGTTGTTACCAGGGAGGAAGCAGATGAACACGAGGGGAGAGCGGAGGCAGCTCGCCAACATGCCGCAGCTCAGGAGGCGGTTGCTGCTGCATCTCACTACGACCCCAGCTACAACTATGGATATCAACCAGGCGGTCCTTGGTATTAGACCAACTTAGGCCAAAAGCCTAAGCTTGGGGGAGTACGTATTTCTCACCGACTTTACATTCATGTTCACACACTAGTCGTCGGTGCTCATACTCTTTCATTGTATTATCCATGTTAGTTTAAATTTCTTTTTCTAGTTTTCTTCTTGTGTGTTTGATAAACCTTAAGAAAAACCAAAAAAAATTAGTTAGTTTATTTTCCATGCTTATAGTAGAATTAAAATGAAAACCCAAAAAGATTTCTCGTTCTTCTTTTCACTTGTTGGGAGTTTTCCCGTGTAAATAGTTTTATTTTACTTTCTTTTCTTTGGGGGCCGAGAGTAGAAGACCATATTGAAAATGCTTAGTGGCTCTCATATGCATGATTGTTTATTTAAATTAGAGCCCATATTACCTTGTCTTCTCTCTCTTGAGATGAATGCTTGCAGATTCCAGCTTAGTCCAATGCACGTGCACTATTATTATTATACACATCGTTCGGTCGTGCAAGTGAAAGGCAACAATGACGATATATGATGGACTTATTGAGTTGAGAAAAGCTGGTATGAACTCGACCTCTCTTGTTTTTGTAAATATGATGAGTTCATCGTTTCTGATTCAGCTTATTATGAAGTAAACATATTTGCAATGACATTTAGATATTATAGTTGCTTGTGCCATGCTTGATTAGCTATGAGTTATAGTGGTTTATCTTGCGTGCCAACATGCTATTAGAATGATTATGATGTGGTATGATGGGATGGTATCCTCCTTTGAATGAACTGAGTGACTTGACTTGGCACATGTTCACGCATGTAGTTGAAACAAATCAACATGGCCTTCACGATATTTATGTTCATGGTGGATTATATCCTATTCATGTTTGTATTCGGTGTGAATTAATTTTAATGCATGTTCATGACTGTTGTCGCTCTCTCAGTTGGTCGCTTCCCAGTCTTTTGCTAGCCTTCACTTGTACTAAGCGGGAATACTGCTTGTGGATCCAAACTCCTTAGAACCCAAAGTTATTCCATATGATTCCATCATACCTTCCTATATGCGGTATCTACCTGCCGTTCCAAGTAAATTTGTATGTGCCAAACTCCAAACCTTCAAATGAAATTCTGTTTTGTATGCTCGAGCAGCTCATGTTACAACTAGGGCTGCCTATATCTTCCATGCTAGGTGGGTTATTCTCAAGAGGAGTGGACTCCGCTCCTCATTCACGAGAAAGGGCCGGTAACCGGGATGCCCAGTCCCATGATCCAAAAAGATCAAAGAAAATCAAAATAATTAAACAAAACTCCCCCATGGCTGTTGTTAGTTGGAGGCACTCGTTGTTTCGAGCAAGCCATGGATTGATGCTTGTTGGTGGTTGGGGGAGTATAAAATTTTACCATTCTGTTTGGGAACTGCCTATAATGCATGTAGTATGGAAGATACATCCATCTCATAGTTGTTGCGTTGACAGCAAAAGTATGCCGCTCAAAATGTTATTCAATCTCTATTTTAAAATCGAGCTCTGGCACCTCTACAAATCCCTGCTTCCCTCTGTGAAGGGCCTATCTATTTACTTTTATGTTGAGTCATCACCTTTTTATTAAAAAGCACCCGCTGGAGAGCACACTGTTATTTGCATTCATTATTATTAGTTTATATTGGGTATGACTTGACTGGATCTCTTTTACCATGAATTACAATGTTTAGTCAGTCCTTGATCTTTAAAGGTGCTCTGCATTTATGTTTTGCGGTCTCAGAAAGGGCTAGTGAGATACCATTTTGTTATATCATGTTATGATTGTTTTGAGAAAGTGTTGTCATCCAAGTTTTATTATTATGGCTCGCTAGCTGATTATGCCATTGATATGAGTAATTGTGAGACCGAGGTGTTATTGTGAGTATGGTTAGTTCATAATATTGTTGAAACTTGAATGATGGCTTTGCATGTTTACAACAACAAGAGCAAACAGAGTTTGTAAAAGTTTTTCTTTATCACTTTCAGTCTATCAACTGAATTGCTTGAGGACAAGCAAAAGTTTAAGCTTGGGGGAGTTGATACGTCTCCAACGTATCTACTTTTCCAAACACTTTTGCCCTTGTTTTGGACTCTAACTTGCATGATTTGAATGAAACTAACCCGGACTGACGCTGTTTTCAGCAGAACTGCTATGATGTTGTTTCATGTGTAGAAAACAAAAGTTCTCGGAATGTCCTGAAAATCCTCGGAGGCACTTTTTGGAAAATATAAAAAATACTAGAGAAAGAATCAAGACCAGGGGGCCCACACCCTGTCCACGAGGGTGGGGGGCGCCCCCCCTGTCTCGTGGCCCCCCTGAGGCTCCACCGACCTCAACTCCAACTCCATATATTTCGTCTCGCGGAGAAAAAAATCAGAGAGAAAGTTTCATCGCATTTTACAATACGGAGCTGCCGCCAAGCCCTAATCTCTCTCGGGGGGGCTGATCTGGAGTCCTTTCGGGGCTCCGGAGAGGGGGATTCGTCGCCTTCATCATCATCAACCATCCTCCATCACCAATTTCATGATGCTCACCGCCGTGCGTGAGTAATTCCATCGTAGGCTTGCTGGACAGTGATGGGTTGGATGATATTTACCATGTAATCAAGTTAGTTTTGTTATGGTTTGATCCCTAGTATCCACTATGTTCTGAGATTGATGTTGCTATGACTTTGCTATGCTTAATGATTGTCACTAGGGCCCGAGTGCCATGATTTCAGATCTGAACCTATTATGTTTCATGAATATATGTGTGTCCTTGATCCTATCTTGCAAGTCTATAGTCACCTATTATGTGTTATGATCCGACAACCCCGAAGTGACAATAATCGGGATACTTCTCGGTGATGACCGTAGTTTGAGGAGTTCATGTATTCACTATGTGTTAATGCTTTGTTCCGGTTCTCTATTAAAAGGAGGCCTTAATATCCCTTAGTTTCCACTAGGACCCAGCTGCCACGGGAGGGTAGGACAAAAGATGTCATGCAAGTTCTTTTCCATAAGCACATATGACTATTTACGGAATACATGCCTACATTACATTGATGAATTGGAGCTAGTTCTGTGTCACCCTATGTTATAACTATTACATGAGGAATCACATCTGACATAATTATCCATCACTGATCCATTGCCTACGAGCTTTTCACATCTTGCGCTTCGCTTATTTACTTTTTCGTTGCTATTGTTACGATCACTACAAAACCCAAAAACATTAATTTTGCTACCGTTACCTTTATTATCATATTACTTTGCTACTAAATACTTTGCTACAGATAATAAGTTATCCAGGTGTGGTTGAATTGACAACTCAACTGCTAATACTCAAGAATATTCTTTGGCTCCCCTTGTGTCAAAATCAATAAATTTGGGTTGAATACTTTACCCTCGAAAGCTATTGCGATCCCCTACACTTGTGGGTTATCAACATGACGACCTTCTCTGGCAGCTTGACTGGCTCCCAGGACTCACTCTCTTGGGCCACCATGGAGAGCGGCCGTCCTCCGCGTCGCTCTGGACTAGCCACCGCCTATGGCCTTTTCTAGAGCGCCGACGCCTTGATGTCGATGGAGAAAGTAGGCTGCCGAAGCTCTTTGGGTATGCTGCAGAAACTCGCCGTGGTATGCCCCAACATGCCACAATAGAAGCAAAACTTAGGTAATTTTTCATACTTTACATCATATAGGACCTCAGTTTTGTTGCCATCCAAGGTTGTTTCGATGGCGTCGATGAACTTTTTCAGAGGCTCATCCACGCGATGCTCAATCCGAACACGAAGGTGCTCGTCGACGATCATCTTGTCCTTGTGCGAAACCGCGACAGCTTTGTCGAGCTTGTCACCCACCAAGTAGCCCATCTCCACCGTCTTGAGCAGCACCGGAAGGCCCCAGATTTGTACCCATATTTTGATGGAGTTGAGGGGTACATCTGCTGGGTTTCCCCTCCCATCGAAAGCCGCAAGCAGCATAGTATCATCTCTGAAATGCCATGGCCCAGCTTGCAGCACATGAATCTGGTCCCCCTCCTCCTTGAAGGTGATGATGAAGCGGCGGTCTTCGCTGGTGACGCGCTGGGCCACAACATCACCCCGCAGCCGCCACGGGCCTCTAAGCTCGTTGACGACCATCTTGGGATCAACCGGGTACGGCGAGAGCACCCGGCCGACCACAAGCTTTCCCGCCACTACCCGCATAGCTACCTCCAGGTTGATGACGATCGGTTTGTTTAGAGACCTCGAGCTCGAGGGATTTTTTTTCAAAACTATGACGTATTTTGTAGCAATTTCAGAAACTAAAGCACAGAATGAAAAAAATGCAAAACTAGGACCCTGTCGGCCACGTGGAGGCCGAAAAGGTAGTTTTCAGCCAACTGTTGGCCGAAGTAGCGTTTTCGGCCGTGCCATGGCCGAAAAGTGCTTGAGCTGGCCGAAATGGCTGTTTTCGGTCTACACTAGGCCGAAAAGTACATTTTGGTCTACTCTAGGCCGAAAAGTACTTTTTGGTCTACTCTAGGCCGAAAAGTACTTTTTGGTCAAGTGTAGGCCGAAAAGTCCCTTGGGCCCACCTTTCCGTTATCTATCAGCCAATGTATTTTCCCGCCAACTCTTTCCAGCCACCCATTTCCCGCCAACCCTTTCCCGCCACCCGTTTCCCGGCATACCGCAGTCGTTCTTTCCCGCCATTTTCTTCTCTGTACCTATAAAACCCCCTTCAGGCGGAGGTGGATAAGCATTCCAGTTTATTGTAGTCGAGATGTCCCATTATCCATTCGATCGTAGTTTTCACCCTGGGATGAGCAGGACTCTTCTGAGTCTAGTTACCGATTTCAGGATGGACAATAGGATAGTTCCATGGGACGAACTCACCTAGCTCCATGGGTGTCATGTGGCCATACCTAGCTCCATGGGTGTCATGCAGGAAAGACCAATTCACCGGAGGCTCTTTCTCTATCCACTCAGAAAAATTCTTTATTGCCCTTCCCTTCTTTCTCTCAGTATTAGGAGGGTCAATTCCTGGCAAGTCACAAAGACCTACTGGCTCCTCCAGCTCCGCGATGAGTGCTGCTAATTTAACCTGATCTTCTTCCATTTTCTTACTCGCACGGACCTACTTCTTAGTAAACTCATCTAGTTTTGACCAAATAAATCCGTATTTGCGTTGCTGGCTCTGCTTGCATAATTTTTTGAACAAGTTCATCAACCGCTTCTTCTTGAACTATGAGAAAAAATTAGCCCCAAGATGGCGCATGCACCACCGGCTCTGCAAGTCCCTCCAAGGTGTTGGTTCGTCAACTGTTGGATTACGTAGTGTCTTCACGGCCTTCAATATACCAACATGTCTGTCATGAATGACACACACGTTTGCATGGTCCTTCACGATGGCAATTTTCACTTGCCGGAAGAACCATACCTAGCTGGCAAAGTTCTCACCCTCCACAAATGCCATGGCAAGTGGGATGATTTGATTGTTCCCATCCACACCAATAGCAGTTAGGATTTGCCCTCTATACTGACCGGTCAAGAATGTACCATCCACAAACATAACAGGAGGACAATGCTGGAAAGCTTCGATGCACATAGAGAAAGAGAAGAACACTCGTTTCAACACCTTGAAATCTGGTATACTCAGCAACCTCATGTGCTGTTGTTGGGGAACGTAGTAATTTCAAAATTTTCCTACGCACACACAAGATCATGGTGATGCATAGCAACGAGAGGAGGAGTGTATCTTCATACCCTTGAAGATCACTAAGCGGAAGCGTTTATCAACGCGGTTGATGTAGTCGTACGTCTTCACGATCCGACCGATCCAAGTAGCGAACGCACGACACCTCCGAGTTCTACACACGTTCAACTCGATGACGTCCTCGCCTTCTCGATCCAGCAAGACGGGCGAAGTAGTAGATGAGTTCCGGCAGCACGACGGCGTGGTGACGTTGTTGTGAAGAACAATCTCCGCAGGGCTTCTCCTAAGCACTACGGAAACTATGACGGAGGATAAACTAGAGGGGACGGGGTTGCCGGCACACGGCTTGGTGTTTCTTGATGTGTCTTTGGTGCAAGCCCTGCCCCTCTATTTATATGTTGAGCCTTGGGGTCGAAACTTGGAGTAAAAGCCTCCACAAAGTCGGTTTCACCCGAAAGGCAAGAGTCCTTCTAGGACTCCAGGGCCAGACGCCAGGGTTCCCGGCGTCTGGACCCAGACGCCAGGGACCCTGGCGTCTGGCCCCTGGACTCTGCAAAACTTCCTTTTGCGCTTTCGAAAAACCTTGTGGGCTTTCCCCTTTGGCCCAAATAATGTGTTCTCGTTCCCAAACATTTCGGGAAACATCTGGAACCCCTTCCGGTGAATTCCGGAACTCTTCCGGAGATCAAACACTATTATCCCATATATCAAACTTTATCTCTGGACCATTCCGGAGTTCCTCGTCATGTCCATGATCTCATCCGTGACTCCGAACAACATTTGGTTACCAACATACATAACTCATATAATACTATATCGTCAACGAAACATTAAGCGTGCGGACCCTACGGGTTCGAGAACTATGTAGACATGACCTAGAACTTGTTTTCGGTCAATAACCAATAGCGGGACCTGGATGCCCATATTGGCTCCCACATATTCTACGAAGATCTTTATCGGTCAAACCGCATAACAACATACGTTGTTCCCTTTGTCATCGGTATGTTACTTGCCCGAGATTTGATCGTCGGTATCCAATACCTAGTTCAATCTCGTTACCGGCAAGTCTCTTTACTCGTTACGTAATACATCATTCCGTAACTAACTCATTAGCTACATTGCTTGCAAGGCTTATAGTGATGTGCATTACCGAGAGGGCCCAGAGATACCTCTCCGACAATCGGAGTGACAAAACCTAATCTCGAAATACGCCAACCCAACATGTACCTTCGGAGACACCTGTAGTACTCCTTTATAATCACCCAGTTATGGTGTGACGTTTGGTAGCACCCAAAGTGTTCCTCCGGTAAACGGGAGTTGCATAATCTCATAGTTACAGGAACATGTATAAGTCATGAAGAAAGCAATAGCAATATACTAAACGATCAAGTGCTAGGCTAACGGAATGGGTCATGTCAATCACATCATTCTCCTAATGATGTGATCCCATTAATCAAATGACAACACATGTCTATGGTTAGGAAACATAACCATCTTTGATTAATGAGCTAGTCAAGTAGAGGCATACTAGTGACTATATGTTTGTCTATGTACTCACACATGTATCATGTTTTCGGTTAATACAATTCTAGCATGAATAATAAACATTTATCATGATATGAGGAAATAAATAATAACTTTATTATTGCCTCTAGGGCATATTTCCTTCAGTCTCCCACTTGCACTAGAGTCAATAATCTAGATTACACAGTAATGATTCTAACACCCATGGAGTCTTGGTGCTGATCATGTTTTGCTCGTGGAAGAGGCTTAGTCAATGGGTCTGCAACATTCAGATCCGTATGTATCTTGCAAATCTCTATGTCTCCCACCTGGACTTGATCCCGGATGGAATTGAAGCGTCTCTTGATGTGCTTGGTCCTCTTGTGAAATCTGGATTCCTTTGCCAAGGCAATTACACCAGTATTATCACAGAAGATCTTCATTTGTCCCGATGCACTAGGTATGACACCTAGATCAGAAATGAACTCCTTCATCCAGACTCCTTCATTTGCTGCTTCCGAAGCAGCTATGTACTCCGCTTCACATGTAGATCCCGCCATGACGCTTTGTTTAGAACTGCACCAACTTACAGCTCCACCGTTTAATAAAAACACGTATCCGGTTCTCGAACCCGTAGGGTTCGCACGCTTAAGGTTTCGATGACAGTTATATTATGAGTTTATGAGTTTTGATGTACCGAGGGAGTTCGGAGTCCCGGGTGAGATCGGGGACATGATGAGGAGTCTCGAAATGGCTGAGACGTAAAGATCGATATATTGGACGACTATATTCGGAGTTCGGAAAGGTTCCGAGTGATTCGGGTATTTTTCGGAGTACCGGAGAGTTACGGGAATTCGCCGGGGAGTATATGGGCCTTATTGGGCTATACGGGAATAGAGAGAGGCCAAAAGGAAGGAGGCCTGCGCCCCCCCTCTGGTCCGAATTGGACAAGGGGGCCGGCCCCCTTTTCCTTCTCCCTCTCCTCGTCTTTTCTTCTCCAACAAGGAAAGGAGGAGTCCTACTCCCGGTGGGAGTAGGACTCCCCCCTTGGTGCGCCTCCTCCATAGGCCGGCCGCCTCCCCCCTTGCTCCTATATATATGGGGGCAGGGGGGCACCCCAAAGACACAACAACAATTGATCCTTGAGATCTATTAGCTGTGTGCGGTGCCCCCCTCCACCATAGTCCTCCTCGATAATATTGTAGCGGTGCTTAGGCGAAGCCCTGCGACGTAGAACATCAAGATCGTCATCACGCCGTTGTGCTGACGGAACTCTCCCTCGACACTCGGCTGGATCGGAGTTCGAGGGACATCATCGAGCTGAACGTGTGCTAGAACTCGGAGGTGCTGTAGTTTCGGTGCTTGATCGGTCGGGCCGTGAAGACGTAAGACTACATCAACCGCATTGTTCTAACGCTTCCGCTTTCGGTCTACAAGGGTATGTAGATTACACTCTCCCCGCTCGTTGCTATGCATCACCATGATCTTGCGTGTGCGTAGGATTTTCTTTTGAAATTACTATGTTCCCCAACAATGCAGATATGGCCTCGGAACACTGAGACCGAAAGGTCGAGTGTGAATCATATAGTAGATATGATCAACATAGTGATGTTCACCATTGAAAACTACTCCATTTCACGTGATGATTGGTTATGGTTTAGTTGATTTGGATCACGTGGTCACTTAGATGATTAGAGGAATGTCTATCTAAGTGGGAGTTCTTAAGTAATATGATTAATTGAACTTAAATTTGTCATGAACTTAGTCCTGGTAGTATTTTGCAAATTATGTTGTAGATCAATAGCTCGCGTTTTTTCTTTCATATGTTTATTTTGATACGTTCCTAGAGAAAACTGTGTTGAAAGATGTTAGTAGCAATGATGCAGATTGGATCCATGATCTGAGGATTGTCCTCATTGCTGCACAGAAGAATTATGTCCTTGATGCACCGCTAGGTGACAGACCTATTGCAGGAGCAGATGCAGACGTTATGAACGTTTGGCTAGCTCAATATGATGACTACTTGATAGTTTAGTGCACCATGCTTAATGACTTAGAATCGGGACTTCAAAGACGTTTTGAACGTCATGGGCCATATGAGATATTCCATGAGTTGAAGTTAATATTTCAAGCAAATACCCAAGTTGAGAGATATGAAGTCTCCAACAAGTTCTATAGCTAAAAGATGGAGGAGAATTGCTCAACTAGTGAGCATGTGCTCAGATTGTCTGGGTACTACAATCGCTTGAATCAAGTGAGACTTAATCTTCCAGATAAGATAGTGATTGGCAGAGTTCTCTAGTCACCATCACCAAGTTAGTAGAACTTCATGATGAACTATAGCATGCAAAGGATGACGAAGACGATTCCCGAGCTCTTCGCAATGTTGAAATTAACAAAGGTAGAAATCAAGAAAGAGCATCAAGTGTTGATGATTGACAAGACCACTAGTTTCAAGAAAAGGGCAAAGGGAAAGAAAGGGAACTTCAAGTAGAATGACAAGCAAGTTGGCACTCCCGTGAAGAAGCCCAAAGCTGGACCAAAGCCTGAAACTGAGTGCTTACACTACAAAGGAAATGGTCACTGGAAATGGAAATGCCCTGAATATTTGGTGGATAAGAAGGATGGGAAAGTGAACAAGGGTATATTTGATATACATGTTATTGATGTGTGCCTTACTAGTGTTTATAGTAGCCCCTGACTATTTGATACTTGTTCGGTTGCTAAGATTAGTAACTTGAAACAGGAGTTACATAATAAACAGAGACTAGTTGAGGGGAAGTGACGATGAGTGTGTGAAGTAGTTCCAAGATAGATATGATCATCATCACACACTCCCTATACTTTCGGGATTAGTGTTAAACCTAAATAAATGTTATTTGGCGTTTGCGTTGAGCATAAATATGATTTGATCATGTTTATTGCAATACGGTTATTCATTTAAAGTCAGAGAATAATTGTTGTTCTGTTTACATAAATAAAACCTTCAATGGTCATACACCCAATGCAAATAGTTTGTTGGATCTCGATCGTAGTGATACACATATTCATAATTCCAAAAGATGCAAAGTTAATAATGATAGTGCAAATTATTTGTGGCACTGCCGTTTGGGTCATATCATTGTAAATCGCATGAAGAAACTCCATAAAGATGGATTTTCGGAAATCACTTGGTTATGAATCATTTGATGCTTGCGAACCATGCCTTTTGGGCAAGATGACTAAAATTCCGTTCTCCGGAACAATGGAATGAGCTACTGACTTGTTGGAAATAATACATACTGATGTATGCGATCCAATGAGTGTTGATGCTCATGGCGGGTATCGTTATTTTCTGACCTTCACAGATGATTTGAGCAGATATGAGTATATCTACTTAATGAAGCACAAGTCTGAATCATTTGAAAAGTTCAAAGAATTTCAAAGTGAAGTGGAGAATCATCGTAACAAGAAAATAAAGTTTCTACATTCTGATCGTAGAGGAGAATATTTGAGTTACGAGTTTGGCATTCATGTAAAAACAATGTGGAATAGTTTCACAACTCACGCCACACGGAACACCACAGCGTAATGGTGTGTCCGAACGTCGTAACCGCACTTTATTGGATATGGTGCGATCTATGATGTATCTCATCGATTTACCACTATCGTTTTGGGATTATGCATTAGAGATAGCTACATTCACATTAAATAGGACACCATCAAAATCCGTTGAGACGACGCCTTATGAACTTTGGTTTGGCAAGAAACCAAAGTTGTCGTTTCTTAAAGTTTGGGGCTGCGATGCTTATGTGAAAAAGCTTCAACCTAATAAGATCAAACCCAAATCGGAGAAATGTGTCTTCATAGGATACCCAAAGGAGACTGTTGGGTACACCTTCTATCACAGATCCGAAGGCAAGACATTCGTTGCCAAGAATGGATCCTTTCTAGAGAAGGAGTTTCTCTCGAAAGAAGTGAATGGGAGGAAAGTAGAACTTGATGAGGTAACTGTACCTGCTCCCTTATTGGAAAGTAGTTCATCACAGAAACCGGTTCATGTGACGTCTATACCAATTAGTGAGGAAGTTAATGATGATGATCATAAAACTTCAGATCAACTTGTTACTGTACCTCGTAGGTCAACCAGAGTAAGATCCGCACCAGAGTGGTACGGTAATCCTGTTCTGGAGGTTATGTTACTAGACCATGACGAACCTACGAACTATGAAGAAGCGATGGTGACCCCAGATTCCGCAAAATGGCTTGAGGCCATGAAATCTGAGATGGGATCCATGTATGAGAACAAAGTGTGGACTTTGGTTGACCTGCCCGATGATCGGCAAGCCATAGAAAATAAATGGATCTTCAAGAGGAAGACGGACACTGATAGTAGTGTTACTATCTACAAAGTTCAAATTACCGAAAAAGGTTTTCGACAAATTCAAGGTGTTGAATACAATGAGATTTTATCACTCGTATCGATGCTTAAAAGTCTGTCCGAATCATGTTAGCAATTGCCGCATTTTATGAAATTTGGCAAATGGATGTCAAAACTACATTCCTTAATGGATTTCTTAAAAGAAGAGTTGCATATGATGCAACCAACAGGTTTTATCGATCCTAAAGGTGCTAACAAAATGTGCAAGCTCCAGCGATCCATCTATGGACTGGTGCAAGCATCTCGGAGTTGGAATATACGCTTTGATGAGTTGATCAAAGCATATATATTTATACAGACTTGCGGTGAAGCCTGTATTTACAAGAAAGTGAGTGGGAGCACTACAGACTTTCTGATAAGTATATGTGAGTGACATATTGTTGATCAGAAATGATGTAGAATTTTCTGGAAAGCATAAAGGAGTGTTTGAAAGGAGTTATTCAAAAGAAAGTCCTCGGTGAAGCTACTTACACATTGAACATCAAGATCTATAGAGATAGATCAAGATGCTTGATGAGATTTATTCAATGAGTACATACACTACAAAAAAAATACACTTCCGTGATGATCCGTGTTTGTCACAGTAGGTCGCGTTTTTTGTCATGCATGTACATCCATGACAAATTTATGACAGAAACAAGATAGTCATATCTGTGCTATCGTAGAAGTGTTCCATGACATTACCAAAATTATCATCACAGAAGTGTCCACTTCCATGACGATGAATCGCGCGTCACAGAACTGCTTTCGTCAAGGGTGACCGACACGTGGCATCCACCGTAACGGAACACCGTTAAGCTATCGGGTCGGGTTTTGGATCCGGTAACCCGTTAACAGCCCCGACCAATGGGGATTCTCCACGTGTAAAATCATCATTAGCTGGAGGAAACACATGTCGGCTCACCGTTGGGACAGATCTCATCCACTCATTGGACAGAAGGCGCCTATGATACGTCGACACGTGGCCCGGCCCAACAGAGGCCCATTCCTGTGAAAAGGCCGGCCCGTTTGACTTGGTCAAAAGGTGACGGGCCGGCCCATGGAAAGCCTGTTAACGACCTGTTCGCATATAGCCCATTTACAACCCGCTAACCCAAGGCCCGTTACGCCCTACCCGAATTAGGCCCAATAGCATCATCTGGGCCATCCAATATGATTCCAACCCGTTTTCACTTCTGGCCCATGTATGGCCCATGACGTCTTTCGGCCCATATGAGGCCCTATGTAACTCTTGGCCTATTAACGACCCGTGGTGAAATTGGCCCGCAATGAACAGTGTATCACTTTAGACCCATTAACGGCCTGTGGTGAAACTGGCCCGTAATGAATAGTGTATCACTTTATACCCATTAATGGCCCATTATTCAGTTGGGCCGTTTCCAGCCCATGTTATCTTTCGGCCTTCTCAGAGCCCATTTATTCTTGGGCTCATTTGGAGCATTCGTTTACTTACGGCCCGTTACTGTAATTTTCTGCTTGTGGGCCAAATTCAGCCCGTGGTTACAGTCGGCCCGTTTGTGGTCCGTTAATACATTGGGCCGTTTTCATAGTGTCATCAAATACAGCCTATTAACGATGGCCCATTATGGTCGGCCCATGAACGGACGATTCCAACTCTAGCCCGTTCACGGCCATAATGCGGCCTGTTATTGGCCCATGTTTGGCCAATCGATCATACGGCCCGTATAAGGCCCATTGATGATAGGGCCCGTAGAAGGCCCATTGTTTCTGCGGCCCGTAGAAGGCCCAATGTTTCTACGGCCCGTAGAAGGCCTACTATTTCTACGGCCCATAGAAGGCCCACTGTTTCTACGGCCCATAGGAGGCCCAGTGTCACTATAGTAAATATTAGCCCATGGTTGTTGTGGCCTAGTTTTAAAAAATAGGTTATTGCAGCCACCAGCAAACCACGGAAAAAGAACTGCACTGACTACAAGCAAACAAATAAACAAGACAACAAGGGAATAAATAAGCAAGCAACTTATGCTAGGCTATCACGGCTATTACACATATTACATCCACTGGGCATCAAAGTTCACCACCAGTGCAAATATAGGGAACACATCAGCATATAAACGCCGCAGCAAAACAAGTCCAGAACTGAAACCACTTCAAAAGAGTTCAAGAAACAATATCCTGGGTACCCATAATGCTGGCAAGATGCTTAGCAAGCTTATTAAATTTCTCTTGTTTGGCGCTTAAATCCTCCAGCGCTTGCTGTTGCACAAGAAAGTACGCATCTGAATTCTGCAGGGACTTCCTCAGTCCTTTGGCTTCTTGCCGCAACACAGATGACTGATGCCTTTCAGCTTGTAGCTGAGACTGAAGAAGCCGAAGTGATTCAGGCAGCGAGTTCGAAGAGCTTGTGCCGGCGGTACTGGCCAGTAACTCGAACACTACATCAACGCAGGACTGTGGGATTTTCTCACTGTCTACAAGATCGTTTTTATCACCTTTCTTGGATACCAATAGGGTTGTCTCACTATCTTGAACCTTATCTGCATTACTTTCTCTACCATTGCATAGTGGGGTGCTCTTCTCCAATATTCTGTTTGCATACTACAAGAGAAACAAGCAGACACATCACATGTTTAGCTTGTAGTATACCAAACTCATTTTGGTAAACCGGTTCAGTAGTAAGGTGGATAGGATAACAGCATGAAACAAACATATATCTATGTACTATGGTCAGTGTATTGTCCATATCATTCTAGTTTATGCTCCCTAATCAAGATAGAGACACAGTTCAACTCATATACTTTTAAGACACAGCAGCATAGACAGAATATAAGTGTGAGAAACTACACAACATTGGCAGCACTTGTAATGTGCATCACATGAGAACATAACTGTTTATACAACTTAAACTGAAATCAACATAGAGCAAGAAGTTAGAACAACAATCCAGTTAAAGAAATAGGTTTAAAACATACCTGTTGCGCCATTGGAGTTTCAATTGGATCCTTCAAATTTGAAAGTAGTTGGTATGAGTAAATACAGTGATGCAACAGCAAAGGAGTATGGACCATAGCTACGGAATCTGACCTGAGAACAGTTGCTCTTCTGCTTTAAACGTGGAGTTTGGGTTAGCTATGGTGGTCTTCATGCTTTGGGCACCGCAATAGCTTTACAAACTGCTCGTGTGGGGGTACTCTGTGGTGGACATGGTGCTTTGTCAACTATAAGTGGGTTACTATCCGCTAGGGTTGCGGTTAGATGGGTTGTAGCTGGTTCTCTGCCCAACGGTGTAAGTGTGCAATCTGGAAGAGTCTCGATTATGTGTGGTGGGGCTAGTTTGTGGGCCAGTACAACCATGGTTCTATCTGCATCGACGGGTAGCACTGTCTTTTGTGAAGAACGGGTTTTTGCTCCCTTAGATACTGCCATCACCCCCTCCAATTCAAATGGCTGATAAACAAGAAACGAAATTGAACGTACAAACATTGTATGATAGACAGATGTGGTAATTCACATACATGTTGTCTAACCAAACAGGACAGCATGACACAATTTCACATATATGATGCCTAACTAAACAGGATAACATGACACAGTTTCAGATATATGATGGATAACTTAACAGGATATAATGGCATAATTCAACATATGATGAGTACCTAAACAGGATGACATGACAAAACTATATGATGTCTTTCTAAAATAGGTTGGGATGAAATAATTCACATACATGTTGTCTAAGTATACAAGATGGCATGATATAATTGACATAATTGATTCATATACTAAGCAGCTGGCACTCGCATGTATGATCTCTAAACTAAGCAGATAGAATTCAATATTGTGCATATGATGTCTAAACTAAGCAATGCAAGACACCATATGCATCATATGAGAAATATAAACATTGCAACTTAGAGCATACACCTCAGGTGGGATATAGGACTGGTCATCTGTCTCTGAATTCTCCTATGAGGAGCTCCCTGTAACCATCGAGATATATGCTTCAACAGGTACCATTGCCTGCTCTGAAGACCTTGTTTTCACTCCAGATTTTTCCATAACCGGCTCAAATGGCTGATACACATGAAGAGTAGTTCAATATACACAGATTGTCGACAAATGGAATACGTAATGAAAAAAAAGATGGCATGAGATAATTCACATATATGATGCCTGGCTCCATGGCGGTGCATAATTCACATATATGATAACTGGCTGAAAAACATGGCATTGCATAATTCACATATCTGATATAGAAAGCAAACATGAGGCATTCACACAAAGCATGTCTAATCTAAGCAGATGGCATGGCAATGCAAGACACCATATGCATGATATGAGCAATATAACCCAGCCAAGTTAGGGCATGCACCTCGGGGGGGGGGATACGACTGGTCATATCTCTCTGAATCCTCCTCTGAGGAGCTATCTGTAACCAGCAAGAAATCTGCATCGACAGGTAGCACTGACTACTCAGAAGACCTTGTTTTCACTCCAGATTTTCCCATGACCGACTCAAATGGCTGATGCACAGGAAGAGTAGATGAATGTATAAACATTGCTGACAAATGGAACACATTATGGAAAAAAATATGGCACGATACAATTCACATATGTGATGACTGGCTAAACAGGATGGCATTACATGATTCACATATATGATGCCTGGCTAAAGAAGATGGCATTGCATAATTCCCATATACTCCCTCCGTTCCTAAATATTTGTCTTTTTAGAGATTTCAAATGGACTACCACATACGGATGTATATAGACATATTTTAGAGTGTAGATTCACTCATTTTGTTCCGTATGTAGTCACTCGTTGAAATCTCTAAAAAGAAAAATATTTAGGAATGGTGGGAGTATGATATAGAAACCAAACAGGTGGCATTCACACAAAGCAAATCTAAACTAAGCTGATGACATATAAGATGTATAATGTAACCAATGCAAGGCGCCATATGCATGATATGACCAACATCAGCATGCCAGGTTAGAGCAAACACCTCAGGTGGTAAACATGCATGGTCGGCTCCTTCTGAATCTCCATCTGAACAGTTATCTTCCTCTGGAATACAATCTGGAAATGCAGGAATGCACGTGCAAAACAGAGCATTTGGAAACATAGGATTTCAGTCAACCTGAGTGTTTGGCTCACATGAATTGGAAGAACAGAGGAATGGAGAAACAAAGTGATGCGACGAGTGTACAACCTCTTTGGCATAGCCTTGTGGACCTCAACATCATTGGGTTGGACGTGGAGGATGGTGATGATGCTGGTGTGACTGTCGGAGGCGGGGAAGAAGATCCGAGGCCTCCGGAAATGGCAGCGAGGGTACTGCTCCGCTGTGACGGACGGTTTCGTTGTTGGAGCAGCTCCGCTAAGGTGTACGACGACGAGGCTGAAGCATGACAAGACATACAACTTTAATCTGAAGTGGGACCCTAATATCATCTGCAATAGATGATGTAAAATACATCACAAAAAAGTGCTATATGTAAAACGCATCAGCCGCGCCACGGCCGCTCTGATAGATGCTGTAAGTACTATTCACTCTGAACTTAACTGAAGAAAATGAACTTCATAGTCAAAACTGAATTTTACTGTCGAAACTGATTGAACTAGTAACAGAGCATTGCAATAGATGTTTAGGACGTTCGAGCACTAGTAGCAGAGAAGCAGTGATCTAAATCAGCAGACGCTCGAGCAGGGAACGCACTAGCAGAGAGCAAGTCGTGCAGTAGCACCGCGAGCGAGTGCTAAAGCAGCAACTCCTGTAGCTGCTGGAGGTCGTGCAGCAGCAGCAGCAGCGCAAGCGAGAGCAAGAGCAGAGCAGCGGCACGAATGAAATCAGGAGCAGTGCAGCAGCGTGACCGACAGCAAGAACAGAGCCGCAGCGCGAGCGAGAGCCGGAGCAGCTGTAGTTAGTGCCGTTGTGGAAGTCGCCGCCGAGGAAGCAACGACATGGGGGAGAGACGTCGTGGATGATGTGGCCGGTGACGGTGCCGTCGATGGAGACGCCATGTCTGCTCGGTATCGAGCACCGGCAGCCCCGTGACATCAAATAAAAGATAAAATGCAGCGGTGAGTGCAGAACCTCCTTGGTGGCACCGAGTTGGCCTCGGTTTCATCGGAGGAATTGGTGAGGGTGCTGCGGTTCCGGTGGGGCAGGTCAAGACGACGCTATGGGGATTGAGGTGGCGCGATAGACGAGGCGAATGTCGGGGCAGCTCCTTGGAGGTGGAGGATGGGGCGGCTGATCCGGCGGGACGACGAGATCGACAACGAATCCTCATCCGGTGCGGTGGATGAGGGACGGCGAGCTGTTGCGGTGGACGCTGTAGTTGGGGAAGAGTCTTCGGCTGGGCGGTGGTCGGGAGGCCGACGGAGGAGCGTGGGGTTTCGCAGGTTTTGGCGGCCTTGGTGTACGAATGGGGGGGGGGCGAAGGAGGAGGGGGGAGCCAAGCTTAGGGACGCGCTTGTCCGAAATGTAGGGTAAGTTACCAGCATACCCCGACCGGTTTTGACACCGCGACGTGGAGCTTCATTTCCGGCTGAGGGGTAGAAGGGAGATTTCGCGTGTCTGAGCTGCGGGAGCGATTTCGGATGAGGAGGGAGTTCTCGCGCACGTCCAAATTTCGGGATAACAAGGCGCGGCGCGGGTTGAAGAAGCGGGAGTTTCAAAGCAGGTGAGACAAAAGATACTCGAGCTTGAAAATTTCGGGATAACAAGGTGCGGATTCCTTGTTCGGCAGAACAAACTTAACGTGTAAAAAAAATCATACAAGACACAAGAGAGTCATGTCCCCTTTTATTATATTGCTATAGATGCCATTGAAAAAACTACAAGAAAAATGTAAAAAAAATCGAGAGAACATGATTACCCTGCACAGTACCAAATCGATTCGCACTTCCCACAACAACAACAAAAAACAAATCAATTCCCACCAAAGAAAGAGTAATGTCCCTTTTTATATGATTACAGATGCCATGATCTCGAATTTCAATTTCTGAATCCACGTTATGTTGAATTCGAATATATCATTAGGTGACCTTGCGGTTTATAATTGATGTAGTCATACATTTTGATCTTCCATCATATATGAACATTTTACTCCACCATGTGAACATATATATTGTTGTCTACCATATGGACTAAATTTGAATCAATTTTCCTTATTTGAATACGATTGTTGTCAAGTTATACAATAATTTAAATATTATCTTGATAACAAAAAGACATGCATATAGCAGTAATCATATTTCACTATGAACTACATGTACCATACGCTCTCCAATTCAAATATCTGTATCCATTTTATGTTGAATTCAAATCATAGTACATTATTGCTTTAGGTAGCGAGATGTTCGGGATAATCTAAACCCTGTTTTCATACGTATAATTTTTGGCTGAATTGGGACAAGTTTTGGTATAAGCCTCTTGCAAAACCGGAGATTCTCTCAACAAGCCTCGTGGTTCCGAGAGGGAACGTGTCACCTTTGTGTGCGAAACGATATACGCTGCCTCCCCCCTGATTTTATTTACAGAGGCAACATAGAACTATATGAGTGCCCTGTTAAATTTTGGAATTATTTTGGGTTCATTTGGCCTTTTTATACATTAATTGAGTTTCTGGACTTTTAATGTGCATAATCTAAATATGAATTGCATGCACATGCTCCGGTGCACCAAAGTGGGTTGAAAAATCACATGTGTGTCCTTGGTTGAATTTCTAGGTCCCATGGAAGAAATGAGAATGAAATTCAAACATCTGGGCGTCATGACTCTGCCGAGAACATCGAGAAACTTAGATTTTAAATTCATGTAA
>NC_057795.1:664524346-664546215 GCF_018294505.1 Triticum aestivum
TAGTGCCATGTTAAATTCTGGAATTATTCCGGGTTCGTTTGTCGTTTTTTATACATTAATTGAGTTTTTGGTCATTTAATGTGCATAAGTCAAATTTGAACTACAAGCACATGCTCTCGTGCACCAAAGTTGGTTGAAAAATCACATTTGTGTCCTCGGGTGAATTTCTAGGTCCCATGCAAGAAATGAGAATAAAATTAAAACATTTGGGCATCATGGCTCGACCGAGAACATTGAGAAACTTGGTTTTAAAATTCTTGCAGATCCAAAACACGTCTGAAAATCATGAAACTTGGCATGGATGTCATGTCATGGTACTACCATGTTGTGGTAAAAAAATGGCCGAATAGGAACAGATTTTGGTATAAGCTTCTTGCAAACCGAAGCTTCTCTCAAGAAGGCTCGTGGTTCTGAGAGGGAACGTGTCACCTTTGAGTGCGAAACGATATACGTTGTCCCCCTTGAGTTTATTTACAAAGGCAACATAGAACTACATGAGTGCCCTGTTAAATTTTGGAATTATTCCGGCTTCGTTTGGCCTTATTTACACATTAGTTGAGTTTTTGGTCACTTAATGTGCATAATTCAAATTTGAACTACAAGCACGTGCTCCCATGCACCAAAGTTGGTTGAAAATCACATTTGTGTCCTCGGGTGAATTTCTACTCCCATGCAAAAAATGAGAATAAGATTCAAACATCTGAGCATCGTGGCTCGGTCAAGAACATTGAGAAACTTGGTTTTAAAATCATGAAACTTAGCATGGCGTCATGTCATGGTAGTACCATGCCGTGGTAAAAAAATTGGCCGAATAGGAACAAATTTTGGTATAAGCTTCTTGCAAATAAGAGCTTCTCTCAAGAAGGCTCGTGGTTCTGGGAGGGAACGTGTCACCTTTGTGTGCATAATTCAAATTTGAAATACAAGCACATGTTCCAGTGCACCAAAGTTGGTTGAAAAATCACATGTGTGTCCTCGGGTAAATTTCTAGGTTCCATGCAAGAAATGGGAATGAAATTCAAAATTCTGGGCATCGTGGCTGGGTTGGAAACATTGAGAAACTTAGTTTTCTAATTCCTGTAAATCCAAAACACGCATGAAAATAATGAAACATGGCACCAACATGCTGTGGTAAATTTGCAGTCCGATTTGCGAAGGCGCACACATTAACAATCAACAACGTCATTTTGGAACAAGTGCTATCACGTTACAATCGGAAACACAAGTATTATTGAAACCGTGGGCGTTCTACTTACTAGGACCATTTACGTGCCGCCACGCTGTTGGAAATATGCCCTAGAGGCAATAATAAAAGCATTATTATTATATTTCCTTGTTCATGATAATTGTCTTTGTTCATGCTATAATTGTGTTATCCGGAAATCGTAATACATGTGTGAATAACAGACACCGACATGTCCCTAGTGAGCCTCTAGTTGACTAGCTCGTTGATCAACAGATAGTCATGGTTTCCTGACTATGGACACTGGATGTCATTGATAACGAGATCACATCATTGGGAGAATGATGTGATGGACAAGACCCAATCCTAAACATAGCACAAGATCGTATAGTTCGTTTGCTAGAGTTTTCCAATGTCAAGTATCTTTTCCTTAGACCATGGGATCGTGTAACTCCCGGATACCGTAGGAGTGCTTTGGGTATACCAAACGTCACAACGTAACTGGGTGACTATAAAGGTAGACTACGGGTATCTCCGAAAGTGTCTGTTGGGTGACATGGATCAAGACTGGGATTTGTCACTCCGTATGACGGAGAGGTATCACTGGGCCCACTCGGTAATGCATCATCATAATGAGCTCAGAGTGACCAAGTGTCTGGTCACGGGATCATGCATTACGGTACGAGTAAAGTGACTTGCCGGTAACGAGATTGAACGAGGTATTGGGATACCGACGATCGAATCTCGGGCAAGTAACATATCGATAGACAAAGGGAATAGCGTACGGGATTGATTAAATCCTCGACATCGTGGTTCATCCGATGAGATCATCGTGGAGCATGTGGGAGCCAACATGGGTATCCAGATCCCGCTGTTGGTTATTGACCGGAGAGTCGTCTCGGTCATGTCTGCTTGTCTCCCGAACCCGTAGGGTCTACACACTTAAGGTTTGGTGACGCTAGGGTTATGAAGATATGTATATGCAGAAACCCGAATGTTGTTCGGAGTCCCGGATGAGATCCCGGACGTCACGAGGAGTTCCGGAATGGTCCGGAGGTAAAGAATTATATATAGGAAGTGCTATTTCGGGCATCGGGACAAGTTTCGGGGTTATCGGTATTGTACCGGGACCACCGGAAGGGTCCCGGGGGTCCACCGGGTGGGGCCACCTGTCCCGGGGGGCCACATGGGCTGTAGGGGGTGCGCCTTGGCCTAGATGGGCCAAGGGCACCAGCCCCTATAGGCCCATGCGCCTAGGGTTTCCACCATGGAAGAGTCCATGTGGTGGAAGGCACCCCTAGGTGCCTTGGGGGGGAGGGAAACCTCCCCTTGGCCGCCGCCCCCCTAGTAGATGCCATCTACTAGGGCCGGCGCCCCCCTGGCACCCCTATATATAGTGGGGGGGGGGAGAGGAGGGATTTTACACCAGCCCCTGGCGCCTCCACCTCCCCCCGTTACGTCTCTCCCTCGTAGTCTCGGCGAAGCCCTGCTGCTGTGACGCCCTGCATCCACCACCACGCCGTCGTGCTGCTGGATCTTCATCAACCTCTCCTTCCCCCTTGCTGGATCAAGAAGGAGGAGACGTCTCCCGTCCCGTACGTGTGTTGAACGCGGAGGTGCCGTCCGTTCGGCGCTGGTCATCGGTGATTTGGATCACGTCGAGTACGACTACATCATCACCGTTCTTTTGAACGCTTCCGCTCGCGATCTACAAAGGTATGTAGATGCATCCAATGACTCGTTGCTAGATGAACTCCTAGATGATCTTGGTGAAACGAGTAGGAAAATTTTTGTTTTCTGCAACGTTCCCCATCAGTGGCATCAGAGCTAGGTCTATGCGTAGTTCTTCTTGCGCGAGTAGAACACAATTTGTTGTGGGCGTAGATTTGTCAACTTTCTTGCTGTTACTAGTCCTTTCTTGCTTCAGCGGTATTGTGGGATGAAGCGGCCCGGACCAACCTTACACGTACGCTTACGTGAGACCGGTTCCACCGACTAACATGCACTAGTTGCATAAGGTGGCTGGCGGGTGTCTGTCTCTCCTACTTTAGTTGGAGCGGAATCGATGAACAGGGTCCTTATGAAGGGTAAATAGAAGTTGACAAATCACGTTGTGGCTTTAACGTAGGTAAGAAAACGTTCTTGCTAGAACCCTAATTCAGCCACGTAAAACTTGCAACAACAATTAGAGGACGTCTAACTTGTTTTTGCAGCAAGTGGTTTGTGATATGATATGGCCAAAGTTGTGATGAATGATGAATGATCTATATGTGATGTATGAGATGTTCATGCTATTGTAATAGGATTCACAACTTGCATGTCGATGAGTATGGCAACCGGCAGGAGCCATAGGAGTTGTCTTTATTCTTTTATATGACCTGCGTGTCATCGAGAAACGCCATGTAAATTACTTTACTTTATTGCTAAACGCGTTAGCCATAGTAGTAGAAGTAATAGTTGGCGAGCAACTTCATGGAGACACGATGATGGAGATCATGGTGTCAAGCCGGTGACAAGATGATCATGGAGCCCCAAGATGGAGATCAAAGGAGCTATGTGATATTGGCCATATCATGTCACGTTTATTATTTGATTGCATGTGATGTTTATCATGTTTTGCATCTTGTTTACTTAGAACGACGGTAGTAAATAAGATGATCCCTCACAATAATTTCAAGAAGTGTTCCCCCTAACTGTGCACCGTTGCGACAGTTCGCTGTTTCAAAACACCACGTGATGATCGGGTGTTTTATTCAGACGTTCACATACAACGGGTGTAAGACAGATTTACACATGCAAACACTTAGGTTGACTTGACGAGCCTAGCATGTACAGACATGGCCTCGGAACACGGAAGACCGAAAGGTCGAGCATGAGTCGTATAGAAGATACGATCAACATGAAGATGTTCACCGATGTTGACTAGTCCGTCTCACGTGATGATCGGACACGGTCTAGTTTAACTCGGATCATGTAATACTTAGATGACCAGAGTGATGTCTAATCTAAGTGGGAGTTCACTAATAATTTGATTAGTTGAACTTAATTATCATGAACTTAGTCTAAATATTTTACAATATGTCTTGTAGATCAAATGGCCAACGTAGTCCTCAACTTCAACGCGTTCCTAGAGAAAACCAAGCTGAAAGACGATGGCAGCAACTATACGGACTGGGTCCGGAACCTGAGGATCATCCTCATAGCTGCCAAGAAAGATTATGTCCTACAAGCACCGCTTGGTGACGCACCCGTTCTCCCTGCAGAACAAGACGTTATGAACGCTTGGCAGGCACGTTTCGATGACTACTCCCTCGTTCAGTGCGGCATGCTTTACAGCCTAGAGCCGGGGCTCCAAAAGCGTTTTGAGAGACATGGAGCATATGAGATGTTCGAAGAGCTGAAAATGGTTTTCCAAGCTCATGCCCGGGTCGAGAGATATGAAGTCTCCGACAAATTCTTCAGCTGTAAGATGGAGGAAAACAATTCTGTCAGTGAGCACATACTCACTATGTCTGGGTTGCATAACCGCTTGACTCAGCTGGGAGTTAATCTCCCGGATGATGCGGTCATTGACAGAATCCTCCAGTCGCTTCCACCAAGCTACAAGAGCTTTGTGATGAACTTCAATATGCAGGGGATGGAAAAGACCATTCCTGAAGTATTTGCTATGCTAAAATCAGCAGAGGTAGAAGTCAGGAAGGAACATCAAGTGTTGATGGTCAATAAAACCACTAAGTTCAAGAAAGGCAAGGGTAAAAAGAACTTCAAGAAGGACGGCAAGGAGGTTGCCGCGCTCGGCAAGCAAGCTGCCGGGAAGAAGCCAAAGAATGGACCCAAGCCCGAGACTGAGTGCTTTTATTGCAAGGGAGCGGTCACTGGAAGCGGAACTGCCCTAAGTACTTAGCGGATAAGAAGGCCGGCAAAACAAAAGGTATATGTGATATACATGTAATTGATGTGTACCTTACTAGTGCCCGTAGTGGCTCCTGGGTATTTGATACCGGTGCAGTTGCTCACATTTGTAACTCAAAGCTGTTGGAAATATGCCCTAGAGGCAATAATAAAAGCATTATTATTATATTTCCTTGTTCATGATAATTGTCTTTATTCATGCTATAATTGTGTTATCCGGAAATCGTAATGCATGTGTGAATAACAGACACCAACATGTCCCTAGTGAGCCTCTAGTTGACTAGCTCGTTGATCAACAGATAGTCATGGTTTCCTGACTATGGACACTGGATGTCATTGATAACGAGATCACATCATTGGGAGAATGATGTGATGGACGAGACCCAATCCTAAACATAGCACAAGATCGTATAGTTCGTTTGCTAGAGTTTTGCAATGTCAAAGTATCTTTTCCTTAGACCATGAGATCGTGTAACTCCCGGATACCGTAGGAGTGCTTTGGGTATGCCAAACGTCACAACGTAACTGGGTGACTATAAAGGTAGACTACGGGTATTTCCGAAAGTGTCTGTTGGGTGACATGGATCAAGACTGGGATTTGTCACTCCGTATGACGGAGAGGTATCACTGGGCCCACTCGGTAATGCATCATCATAATGAGCTCAGAGTGACCAAGTGTCTGGTCACGGGATCATGCATTACGGTACGAGTAAAGTGACTTGCCGGTAACGAGATTGAACGAGGTATTGGGATACCGACGATCGAATCTCGGGCAAGTAACATATCGATAGACAAAGGGAATAGCGTACGGGATTGATTAAATCCTCGACATTGTGGTTCATCCGATGAGATCATCGTGGAGCATGTGGGAGCCAACATGGGTATCCAGATCCCGCTGTTGGTTATTGACCGGAGAGTCGTCTCGGTCATGTCTGCTTGTCTCCCGAACCCGTAGGGTCTACACACTTAAGGTTCGGTGACGCTAGGGTTATGAAGATATGTATATGCAGAAACCCGAATGTTGTTCGGAGTCCCGGATGAGATCCCAGACGTCACGAGGAGTTCCGGAATGGTCCGGAGGTAAAGAATTATATATAGGAAGTGCTATTTCGGGCATCGGGACAAGTTTCGGGGTTATCGGTATTGTACCGGGACCACCGGAAGGGTCCCGGGGGTCCACCGGGTGGGGCCACCTGTCCCGGGGGGCCACATGGGCTGTAGGGGGTGCGCCTTGGCCTAGATGGGCCAAGGGCACCAGCCCCTATAGGCCCATGCGCCTAGGGTTTCCACCATGGAAGAGTCCATGTGGTGGAAGGCACCCCTAGGTGCCTTGGGGGGGAAGGAAACCTCCCCTTGGCCGCCGCCCCCCTAGTAGATGCCATCTACTAGGGCCGGCGCCCCCCTGGCACCCCTATATATAGTGGGGGGGGGGGGAGAGGAGGGATTTTACACCAGCCCCTGGCGCCTCCACCTCCCCCCGTTACGTCTCTCCCTTGTAGTCTCGGCGAAGCCCTGCTGCTGTGACGCCCTGCATCCACCACCACGCCGTCGTGCTGCTGGATCTTCATCAACCTCTCCTTCCCCCTTGCTGGATCAAGAAGGAGGATACGTCTCCCGTCCCGTACGTGTGTTGAACGCGGAGGTGCCGTCCGTTCGGCGCTGGTCATCGGTGATTTGGATCACGTCGAGTACGACTACATCATCACCGTTCTTTTGAACGCTTCCGTGCGCGATCTACAAAGGTATGTAGATGCATCTAATCACTCGTTGCTAGATGAACTCCTAGATGATCTTGGTGAAACAAGTAGGAAAATTTTTGTTTTCTGCAACGTTCCCCAACAGTGGCATCATGAGCTAGGTCTATGCGTAGTTCTTCTTGCGCGAGTAGAACACAATTTGTTGTGGGCGTAGATTTGTCAACTTTCTTGCCGTTACTAGTCCTTTCTTGCTTCAGCGGTATTGTGGGATGAAGCGGCCCGGACCAACCTTACACGTACGCTTACGTGAGACCGGTTCCACCGACTAACATGCACTAGTTGCATAAGGTGGCTGGCGGGTGTCTGTCTCTCCTACTTTAGTTGGAGCGGAATCGATGAATAGGGTCCTTATGAAGGGTAAATATAAGTTGACAAATCACGTTGTGGCTTTAACGTAGGTAAGAAGATGTTCTTGCTAGAACCCTAATTCAGCCACGTAAAACTTGCAACAACAATTAGAGGACGTCTAACTTGTTTTTGCAGCAAGTGGTTTGTGATATGATATGGCCAAAGTTGTGATGAATGATGAATGATCTATATGTGATGTATGAGATGTTCATGCTATTGTAATAGGATTCACGACTTGCATGTCGATGATTATGACAAACGGCAGGAGCCATAGGAGTTGTCTTTATTCTTTTATATGACCTGCGTGTCATCGAGAAACGCCATGTAAATTACTTTACTTTATTGCTAAACGCGTTAGCCATAGTAGTAGAAGTAATAGTTGGCGAGCAACTTCATGGAGACACGATGATGGAGATCATGATGATGGAGATCATGGTGTCAAGCCGGTGACAAGATGATCATGGAGCCCCAAGATGGAGATCAAAGGAGCTATGTGATATTGGCCATATCATGTCACGTTTATTATTTGATTGCATGTGATGTTTATCATGTTTTGCATCTTGTTTACTTAGAACGACGGTAGTAAATAAGGTGATCCCTCATACTAATTTCAAGAAGTGTTCCCCCTAACTGTGCACCATTGCGACAGTTCGCTGTTTCAAAACACCACGTGATGATCGGGTGTTTTATTCAGACGTTCACATACAACGGGTGTAAGACAGATTTACACATGCAAACACTTAGGTTGACTTGACGAGCCTAGCATGTACAGACATGGCCTCGGAACACAGAAGACCGAAAGGTCGAGCATGAGTCGTATAGAAGATACGATCAACATGAAGATGTTCACCGATGTTGACTAATCCGTCTCACGTGATGATCGGACACGGTCTAGTTTAACTCGGATCATGTAATACTTAGATGACCAGAGGGATGTCTAATCTAAGTGGGAGTTCACTAATAATTTGATTAGTTGAACTTAATTATCATGAACTTAGTCTAAAATCTTTGCAATATGCCTTGTAGATCAAATGGCCAACGTAGTCCTCAACTTCAACGCGTTCCTAGAGAAAACTAAGCTGAAAGACGATGGCAGCAACTATACGGACTGGGTCCGGAACCTGAGGATCATCCTCATAGCTGCCAAGAAAGATTATGTCCTACAAGCACCGCTTGGTGACGCACCCGTTCTCCCTGCAGAACAAGATGTTATGAACGCTTGGCAGGCACGTTTCGATGACTACTCCCTCGTTCAGTGCGGCATGCTTTACAGCCTAGAGCCGGGGCTCCAAAAGCGTTTTGAGAGACATGGAGCATATGAGATGTTCGAAGAGCTGAAAATGGTTTTCCAAGCTCATGCCCGGGTCGAGAGATATGAAGTCTCCGACAAATTCTTTAGCTGTAAGATGGAGGAAAACAGTTCTGTCAGTGAGCACATACTCACTATGTCTGGGTTGCATAACCGCTTGACTCAGCTGGGAGTAAATCTCCCGAATGATGCGGTCATTGACAGAATCCTCCAGTCGCTTCCACCAAGCTACAAGAGCTTTGTGATGAACTTCAATATGCAGGGGATGGAAAAGACCATTCCTGAAGTATTTGCTATGCTGAAATCAGCAGAGGTAGAAGTCAGAAAGGAACATCAAGTGTTGATGGTCAATAAAACCACTAAGTTCAAGAAAGGCAAGGGTAAAAAGAACTTCAAGAAGGACGGCAAGGAGGTTGCCGCGCCCGGCAAGCAAGCTGCTGGGAAGAAGCCAAAGAATGGACCCAAGCCCGAGACTGAGTGCTTTTATTGCAAGGGAAGCGGTCACTGGAAGCGGAACTGCCCTAAGTACTTAGCGGATAAGAAGGCCGGCAAAACAAAAGGTATATGTGATATACATGTAATTGATGTGTACCTTACTAGTGCCCGTAGTAGCTCCTGGGTATTTGATACCGGTGCAGTTGCTCACATTTGTAACTCAAAGCAGGGGCTGCGGAATAAGCGGAAACTGGCAAAGGACGAGGTAACGATGCACGTCGGGAATGGTTCCAAGGTCAATGTGATCGCCGTCGGCACGCTACCTCTGCATCTCCCTTCGGGATTAGTTTTAAACCTTAATAATTGTTATTTAGTGCCAGCTTTGAGCATGAACATTGTATCGGGATCTCGTTTAATTCGAGATGGCTACTCTTTTAAATCTGAGAATAATGGTTGTTCCATTTTTATGAGAGATATGTTTTATGGTCATGCTCCTATGGTGAATGGTTTATTCCTTATGAATCTCGAACGTGATGCTACACATATTCATAATGTGAGTACCAAAAGAAGTAAGGTGGATAATGATAGTCCCACATACTTGTGGCACTGCCGCCTTGGTCACATAGGTGTTAAACGCATGAAGAAGCTCCATGCTGATGGACTTTTAGAGTCTCTTGATTATGAATCATTTGACACGTGCGAACCATGCCTTATGGGTAAAATGACCAAGACTCCGTTCTCAGGAACAATGGAGCGAGCAACCGACTTATTGGAAATCATACATACTGATGTGTGCGGTCCAATGAGTGTTGAGGCTCGCGGTGGCTATCGTTATGTTCTCACCCTCACTGATGATTTAAGTAGGTATGGGTATATCTACTTAATGAAACACAAGTATGAAACCTTTGAAAAGTTCAAGGAATTTCAGAGTGAGGTTGAAAATCAACGTGACAGGAAAATCAAGTTTCTACGATCAGATCGTGGAGGAGAATACTTGAGTCACGAGTTTGGGGCACACTTAAGAAAATGTGGAATAGTTTCACAACTCACGCCGCCTGGAACACCTCAGCGTAATGGTGTGTCCGAACGTCGTAATTGCACTCTGTTAGATATGGTGCGATCTATGATGTCTCTTACCGATTTACCGCTTTCTTTTTGGGGCTATGCTTTAGAGACTGCCGCATTCACTTTAAATAGGGCTCCGTCGAAATCCGTTGAGACGACACCGTATGAATTGTGGTTTGGGAAGAAACCTAAGCTGTCGTTTCTAAAAGTTTGGGGATGCGATGCTTATGTCAAGAAACTTCAACCTGAAAAGCTCGAACCCAAGTCGGAAAAATGCGTCTTCATAGGATACCCAAAAGAAACTATTGGGTACACCTTCTACCTCAGATCCGAAGGCAAGATCTTTATTGCCAAGAATGGGTCCTTTCTGGAGAAAGAGTTTCTCTCGAAAGAAGTAAGTGGGAGGAAAGTAGAGCTTGATGAAGTATTACCTCTTGAACCGGAAAATGGCGCAACTCAAGAAAATGTTCCTGAGGTGCCTGCACCGACTAGAGAGGAAGTTAATGACAATGATCAAGATACTTCTGATCAAGCCCCTACTGAAATTCGAAGGTCCACAAGGACACGTTCTGCACCAGAGTGGTACGGCAACCCTGTCTTGGAAATCATGCTGTTAGACAACGGTGAACCTTCGAACTATGAAGAAGCGATGGCGGGCCCGGATTCCGACAAATGGCTGGAAGCCATGAAATTCGAGATAGGATCCATGTATGAAAACAAAGTATGGACTTTGACTGACTTGCCCGTTGAGCGGCGAGCCATAGAAAATAAATGGATCTTTAAGAAGAAGACATACGCGGATGGTAATGTGACCATCTATAAAGCTCGGCTTGTCGCTAAGGGTTATCGACAAGTTCAAGGGGTTGACTACGACGAGACTTTCTCGCCGGTAGCGAAGCTGAAGTCCGTCCGGATCATGTTAGCAATTGCCGCATTCTATGATTACGAAATATGGCAAATGGACGTCAAAACGGCATTCCTTAATGGTTTCCTTAAGGAAGAATTGTATATGATACAGCCGGAAGGTTTTGTCGATCCTAAGAATGCTGACAAAGTGTGCAAGCTCCAACGCTCGATTTATGGGCTGGTGCAAGCATCTCGGAGTTGGAACATTCGCTTTGATGAGATGATCAAAGCGTTTGGGTTTACACAGACTTATGGAGAAGCCTGCGTTTACAAGAAAGTGAGTGGGAGCTCTGTAGCATTTCTCATATTATATGTAGATGACATACTTTTGATGGGAAATGATATAGAACTCTTGGACAACATCAAGGCCTACTTGAATAAAGGTTTTTCAATGAAGGACCTTGGAGAAGCTGCTTATATATTAGGCATCAAAATCTATAGAGATAGATCAAGAAGCCTCATAGGTCTTTCACAAAGCACATACTTTGATAAGATATTGAAGAAGTTCAATATGGATCAATCCAAGAAGGGGTTCTTGCCTGTGTTACAAGGTGTGAAATTGAGCTCAGCTCAATGTCCGACCATGGCAGAAGATATAGAAGAGATGAGCGTCATCCCCTATGCCTCAGCCATAGGTTCTATTATGTATGCCATGCTGTGTACCAGACCTGATGTTAACCTTGCCGTCAGTTTGGTAGGAAGGTACCAAAGTAATCCCGGCAAGGAACACTGGACAGTGGTCAAGAATATCCTGAAGTACCTGAAAAGGACTAAGGAAATGTTTCTCGTTTATGGAGGTGACGAAGAGCTCGTCGTAAAGGGTTACGTCGACGCTAGCTTCGACACAGATCTGGATGACTCTAAGTCACAAACCGGATACATGTATATTTTGAATGGTGGGGCAGTAAGCTGGTGCAGTTGCAAGCAAAGCGTCGTGGCGGGATCTACATGTGAAGCGGAGTACATGGCAGCCTCGGAGGCAGCACATGAAGCAATATGGGTGAAGGAGTTCATCACCGACCTAGGAGTCATACCCAATGCGTCGGGGCCGATCAAGCTCTTCTGTGACAACACTGGAGCTATTGCACTTGCCAAGGAGCCCAGGTTTCACAAGAAGACAAGGCACATCAAGCGTCGCTTCAACTCCATTCGTGAAAATGTTCAATATGGAGACATAGAGATTTGTAAAGTACATACGGACCTGAATATAGCAGATCCGTTGACTAAACCTCTCCCTAGAGCAAAACATGATCAACACCAGAATTCTATGGGTGTTCGATTCATCACAATGTAACTAGATTATTGACTCTAGTGCAAGTGGGAGACTGTTGGAAATATGCCCTAGAGGCAATAATAAAAGCATTATTATTATATTTCCTTGTTCATGATAATTGTCTTTGTTCATGCTATAATTGTGTTATCCGGAAATCGTAATACATGTGTGAATAACAGACACCGACATGTCCCTAGTGAGCCTCTAGTTGACTAGCTCGTTGATCAACAGATAGTCATGGTTTCCTGACTATGGACACTGGATGTCATTGATAACGAGATCACATCATTGGGAGAATGATGTGATGGACAAGATCCAATCCTAAACATAGCACAAGATCGTATAGTTCGTTTGCTAGAGTTTTCCAATGTCAAGTATCTTTTCCTTAGACCATGAGATCGTGTAACTCCCGGATACCGTAGGAGTGCTTTGGGTATACCAAACGTCACAACGTAACTGGGTGACTATAAAGGTAGACTACGAGTATCTCCGAAAGTGTCTGTTGGGTGACATGGATCAAGACTGGGATTTGTCACTCCGTATGACGGAGAGGTATCACTGGGCCCACTCGGTAATGCATCATCATAATGAGCTCAGAGTGACCAAGTGTCTGGTCACGGGATCATGCATTACGGTACGAGTAAAGTGACTTGCCGGTAACGAGATTGAACGAGGTATTGGGATACCGACGATCGAATCTCGGGCAAGTAACATATCGATAGACAAAGGGAATAGCGTACGGGATTGATTAAATCCTCGACATCGTGGTTCATCCAATGAGATCATCGTGGACCATGTGGGAGCCAACATGGGTATCCAGATCCCGCTGTTGGTTATTGACCGGAGAGTCGTCTCGGTCATGTCTGCTTGTCTACCGAACCCGTAGGGTCTACACACTTAAGGTTCGGTGATGCTAGGGTTATGAAGATATGTATATGCAGAAACCCGAATGTTGTTCGGAGTCCCGGATGAGATCCCGGATGTCACGAGGAGTTCCGGAATGGTCCGGAGGTAAAGAATTATATATAGGAAGTGCTATTTCGGGCATCGGGACAAGTTTCGGGGTTATCGATATTGTACCGGGACCACCGGAAGGGTCCCGGGGGTCCACCGGGTGGGGCCACCTGTCCCGGGGGGCCACATGGGCTGTAGGGGGTGCGCCTTGGCCTAGATGGGCCAAGGGCACCAGCCCCTATAGGCCCATGCGCCTAGGGTTTCCACCATGGAAGAGTCCATGTGGTGGAAGGCACCCCTAGGTGCCTTGGGGGGGAGGGAAACCTCCCCTTGGCCGCCGCCCCCCCTAGTAGATGCCATCTACTAGGGCCGGCGCCCCCCCTGGAACCCCTATATATAGTGAGGGGGAGAGGAGGGATTTTACACCAGCCCCTGGCGCCTCCACCTCCCCCCGTTACGTCTCTCCCTCGTAGTCTCGGCGAAGCCCTGCTGCTGTGACGCCCTGCATCCACCACCACGCCGTCGTGCTGCTGGATCTTCATCAACCTCTCCTTCCCCCTTGCTGGATCAAGAAGGAGGAGACGTCTCCCATCCCGTACGTGTGTTGAACGCGGAGGTGCCGTCCGTTCGGCGCTGGTCATCGGTGATTTGGATCACGTCGAGTACGACTACATCATCACCGTTCTTTTGAACGCTTCCGTGCGCGATCTACAAAGGTATGTAGATGCATCTAATCACTCGTTGCTAGATGAACTCCTAGATGATCTTGGTGAAACGAGTAGGAAAATTTTTGTTTTCTGCAACGTTCCCCAACACACGCGTCCCCATTTTTTATTAGCTAGGAGGCGCCGTGCAGGGTATCTATTTGAGTATGAGAGGCGTGCGACCAGACCCCTGCGCGTGCTTATCGGGAGGAGAGCCCTTTGACGTCCATCTGCCGTCCACCTCTCTCCCAAGGTCTCCATTAATGGCGCCCGAGCCTCTGTTTAATGTCGTGGCTATGTCTCACTCGACTGAGATTTAAGAGAGAAAAAAGAAAATCTGACAGCACGGATCTTGATGTAAGATCCAACGGACCTATATAGCATCTACTGCGACTTATAGCAAGACTGATGAACATATAAGGACGATTTTTTTGATCAAAGAAGGGCTTGCCCCTTCCGATTTTCATTACTGAAAACCACCACAATTCACAGGAAGTTCAGCACAACTCCATCCTAACACGAAGAACTAAAAGCTACTCCCTCCGTCCCATAATATAAGTCGCTTTTTGACACTAGTATAGTGTCAAAAAACGTCTTACATTATGAGACGGATGGAGTACCAGATTGAAATCGCAATGTCCCAAGAGGCCAACAAAGGCCAAACATCCGCGCTAGAACCCAACATTTCACAACCGACGACACAATCCACATACTAAACCGATTATTACATCAAAATAAACCAGGAAACTGAAGGAAGCCCAGCAACAACTAGAAGAACAGCAACGCCAGGGTCGCCACAGCAAGAGTTTTCTTCATTCCAGCCTTGCAACATTGATCTTCCACAGAAAGATAAGGACGATTAATTGTCTTACATAATTAGAAAGATAATTAAAAAATCCACATGCGGCTACGCCCGAAATACACAAGGGCAAAAGAAGAAGGAAGACAAGGATCTGGCTCGCTAATCTCTACTTTCTTGACGCGTTGCTGCAGGCCGCGGGAACTAGTCTCCGTGGTGAGCGGCGATGAGCTCTTTCGTGTCCTCAAGACACTTCTTGAGAACATCCACGGATTCCTCCACCAGCCTTTGGCGCTCGTTGCGGAGCATGTCATTCTCGTCCATAAGTTTCTTGACGATGACGCCAATCCTCTTCAACAAGGCACTAGTCACCTCCTGCTGGTCCGCACTTCGGACGATCTTCTCCCTCAGCAGGTCGCGCTCGGACCGAAGCCTCTCATTGCCCTCCCTTAGTTGCCGGATGATGCCGGTAGCCTGTTCAAACGAGTCTTTCACGTCGTCCTGCAACCTCGCCAAGCCGGAGATCTGATCCATCTGGCTATGGACGATCGCATGCATGCGCCTGTAACAGTCGTCGCCTGCCCGCGAGAAATTTTCCCAGGCCGCCGCGGCACGGCGGGACATCTCTGCTGCATTCATGGCGCGGCGGGACATCTCTGCTGCTTCCGCGGCGCGGCCGGACCAGTTTGCTTCATCGACAGCGCGGCGGGACCTCTGTGCTGCTACTTCCGCGTGGTGGGACATGTCGGCTGCTCTCGCAGCGAGGCGGGACATCTCTCGTGCTTCCGCTTCCATGCTCGCCTCTCCCTGCCGGCAATCTCTCGACCCAGAACTCACGCTGGCCATGGCAGATGCAAGGGAAGGATGCTGAATGACTTGTTTGTTTTTGTGGATGAGGAGTTGAGGAGGAATGTGCAGTCATCTTGGCATACTAGTATTTATAACCGAGTACTAATACGCTCCTAAGTGGGAAACCGTTCAGGTTGTGATCGGTGTGAACAGGTTTGAAATTCAATATAGCATGATACTAATACACTCATAAGTGGGAAACCGTTTAAGTTGTGATCGGTGTGAACAGGTCTGCAATATAGCGTGGAGTAATTTGGAATGTGACGAGACGCAAGCTCAAAATTTATAAATACCCACGTGGCGAGCTCTAGGCTAGTCCTTTTTTCAAACGCATTAAACCTATCTCTCGGGACTTCTCGAATGCACCATCGTGCCACCCACAAAAACTTGTACTCTGAGTTTAGTAGTATGTTATACAGGAAGAGAAGAGGTGCACGCACGCACTCGTCCTCTCACACATGCGTCTGTTTTTTCTCGAAAAAGAGGATGATGACCCCCGGCCTCTGCATCTGGGAGTCACACACGCATCTGTAGCTACGTATTGTAGTGTTCTCAACCATCCGATTGGCTCTATCATGGATGTACCTAAATACTAAAACATGTCTAGATACATCTATATTTTGACAAATGGAAGGCATGTATTGTGGAACGGAGGGAGTGCTTGTCATCAAAATGGATAAAAAGGGACGTATCTAGAACTAAAATACGTCTACATACATCTCCTTTTATTCATTTTGATGACAAGTAGTACTTCTTACCCAAAGGAACTTTATATCCAACAGACACAAAATATCCGTTCGACTGTTGGAAATTACTGATTTGATGTCGAAGTAATTGCTGCATCGCCACCAAAACCCACCATTTCTTAAGCTAAAGTAGACCAAGGTAATCCCTATATTAGCATATTACTAAGATAAACAGAAGGCACTGTCGAAACATTTAGGACGTGAGCTTGTCAATCTGAATGTGGAGGGACACAAGCTTAGCCCCGACCAGTAGCTTGGGCGGAACTGTCAAGAAGGTCAGCTCCTACACGTTGATGTCGCCGGGATCCTTGCTGCTTGTCACCTCCATTTCCACCTCGACGGCGTCGGTCGTGCCTTTGGGCTCCCCCGGCGGGCCGTTCGCCCACAGCTTGGCCCAGTAGTGTGGCAGTGGGGACGCCCCTGCTCTGATGCCGATGACCGACACGGCGATAGGCGCGCCGATGTCGAGCACGCCGCCGACCAAGAAAAACGCACGGCAGTCCTCCTGCGCGAACAGCAAGAGCCGTGGCTCCGACAGTGGCACTTGCAGCTGGAGCACCTTGCCGTACTGGATCCTGTGCACAGGCATGGGATGCGCGTCGCTGATGTGGTGGTAGAGCGCCGGCGGCGGGCCTTCGTAGCCCCAGACAGGCACGTGGCATTTGTAGGGAGCGAGCGGACACACGCTCTGGTGATCGGCGAGCTTGTGGTAAGTGACGTAGAGCCCACAGCCTTCGTGCGGGCACTCCACCCTCAGCGACGAAATGACGACGTCCACCGCCGTGTTTCGCACGTTGAAGCCACCGCCGCGCTCGCACTTCTGGCACTGCCGCAGGTTCCCGGGGCGCTCGATGCGGCAGTCCACGCAGGCCAGGTGCCCTCCCTTGCACTGCAGAAATCAATCGAACAACACATCAATCAAGAAACCTGCACCTTGCTCAATCAGCCGAATGGACGAGGTGTATTCGAACCTCATACACTGGAGGCGTCAAGGGGCGGAGGCACAAGGGGCAGTGGAGCACGGTGAGGTCCATCGTGACCTTAGTGAGCTCCCTCGTCGGTTCCTGTTCCGTCTGCATGATCTCGCCCTCCTCTTGCACAACCATCTCTCGCTTGGGCCGGGGCATTACAAAGCTTTACCGTCACATATTTTATACTCTGCGCATAACTGTCCTCCTGCATACCAAGGAAGGCAGTAGTTTGAGTTTTCTGGACAATTGCCCCTGCGCATGAGTAAGCTGCATCAATGTCGACAGTAAATGCGCATGCAATGGTTGGTTGGTCCTCCTTCCTTTTCGCTTGAGTTGGCTTCCCCAGGCGGTCAAGCCGCATCCGGTGCTGCACGCGTTTGCCTGTAGCCATTTTCTGCTTTGGAAACTGGCGCGATTAATGGCGGCAGAACTAATCAAGCAGGGGCACAGATGGAAACCAACACGGACGCGTAGACTAATCTAAGAAAAACAAGAAAAAGTTATACGCAAAGTAAAAGGAATCAGAGGGAGTACTACTTCAAGGTGCATTAAATCAACACATGCAAGTATCAAAAGGAGAGTCACGGCATGCATGCATGCGTTGTTATTAATGCATCGGTAACCCTAAATTATTGAAATATATCGAGTGCAGTGCTTTGATGTGTCGCGTCAACTCGTACATCAGCGAGAAGTTTGATTATCCTCTCCCTCGCGGACTTAACTGCACCTGCCTTTGGCTGTATGACAGGTTGGCCACACACCTGTCGGGCCCACCTGTCATACACGCAAAGACAAGAGCGTCCCTCCCTCGTCCATGAGCGTGGTTGCCGGCAAGACTAGGAGAAGCTTTCGCTACACGCACTCCCTCCTGCACGCGGTGGACATGCAGCAGTTCAATCGGTGTCAGATGGCCAGAAGCGTACTGTAGTACTCCTCCAGTGCAGTAGTACACCATCATTGTTTGACTTCCTGAAGAGGCGAAGAGCCAAGCGCAGCCCGAACGCTCGCGTGGCAGTTTCATGTGTAGAGTAGTCTAGATAGCGTGTACCGTGCCTGTAAGCTTAAAATCATTGGGGTCGGCTCCATGCTATGTGGTCGTCTCGAAGTTTTTTTTCAAATTAAAATAGTCTTCTGGCCCTACCTGTCACCCTGGTGATTGTAGTTTGCACGCTCATCTGGACAAGACAGGAATATATATATTTTAATTTGTTTTTTTTGAAAAGGGGGGACTCCCCGGCCTCTGCATCAGAATGATGCATACGGCCACATATATTTTAATTTGTGGTGGGTAAATGTTAGAGGTTGCAGCAAATATATTGTACACTGCGGGTCTTTCAGCCAAGTTTAGAGGCAAGCATGTGGGGCCAGTGCTATGATGTGTCACGTCAACTCGTAGAACGAGGAGGAGCTTGATTTTACTACACGCCTTCTTCCTCGCCCATGCGAGCTGTTGCTTGCAAATGAGGACAAGCTTTTGCTTAGTAGTACTTCTACAACAAGCTATCCGTCCCGCTCGCGGTGGACGGACATGCAACAGTGAATTCGACACTGTAGAAGCAGTAGTAGTAACATCATTGTTCGTCTTCTCGAAGAGGCGAAGAGCCAAGCACAAACCGAATGTTGCAGTTGTGAACATTGGAGCACGCATATAGCCAGGCTCTTGCATGAGACAAAATTGCTATGTGAGCCCACTATTGTATTAGTACGTACAATTACTTGCTAGTATAGCCCTGTAAACCAGAAAGGGATATTTGCCCTTCTAGAGATTTCAACAAGTGACTATTCTACAGCGAGACGGAGTACATATGGAGCAAAATGAGTGAATCTGCACCGTAAATAAATACGTACTAGTTCTATCGTGCACCTCGGAGAGGAAAACAATATTGAGTATACTAACTAGTCTCTTTTTGACACGCATTTACGTTATCTTTTTTGACACAGTACAGACGCAAGCGCTCATATACACGCGCATACACTCACCCCTATGAACGCACACACGCACGGCACTAAGTATCATCTTGAAATTTACGAAGTCACCATAGGCACCTCGTCGTCGACGGGTCCATAGGTGCTAGAATGCCAAGGAGGAAGAGGGTAGCGGTTCCGGAGACGTTGAACGGTCAATGATGCATCCTCAATTACATGCAGAGGGAATTAATTGGAGAAGCAGACTAGAGCCAGCATGATGTGAATGCAACAGAGTTTGGACTCTCATATAATAAAGGCGCCCCACCACTCCAATCCATCTACTCCCAAGTCTCTGCGCAACACTGCTCACTCCAATCCAAGACCAAGTGACCAGAAGCCACAAGCACCTATGGAGGCAATGGACGCGAGCGGCAGTCGGCTGTGCCAAATCATCCAAGGCGCCGGCCTGCGGCCCCGCACCGCGCAACGTTTCCAGACGGTGCTGGCGACCGCAGGCATCGTAACCCTCGCCGACGCTGGCTTCGCCTCTCGCATGGACGACATGATGGTCAACTCCATTCGCAAGTTCACCGCCATCAAGAAGCGCGTGGACGACCTTGCCGTACTGCTCTAGCCCGCGCGCCCAGGCTCCTCATTGCCTGCCACCCTCATCGGCCTAGATGGTGACGAACTCTTTAAAGCCCTGGTGGCCTTGCAGGTGCCGGAGGTCGCGACAAAGAATGTGCACCTCGAGGCTGCGCTCGCCACGCAGCGCCTCGCCATGCAAGAAACCGTCGACTTGCAGATCCACGTCTACGAGGAAATCGTCTACATAGGCCACTACAAGGCAAGCGAGGACAGAAAGACGTTGGCCTTCTTCCAGCGGCTGGAATCTTTGGACGCCATTGTTCAGAAGCACGTCGACCTGGCCACGAAAGCCGCTGCTACTTAGGCGCCCGTCGGTGGGCCGGCGCCCTGAGTCGAGGAGGAGGACATCGTCGATGGATGCATCTCTTCTCCTTGCCTCCTGTAACCAGCACTGCATCGCCTCGTGGCCTTAATGTTTTATTAGTATAGTACTCCCTCCATTCCCAAATATAAGTCTTTCTAAAGATTCCAGCAAGTAAATAAATGCAGGTCGACGAATTCTGGCTATATGTGCATATTTATATCTAGCTATTGTACTTGTTGGCTATAAACTTGACTATATGTGACATGGCAACATCATATAGCCAGCAGCTGGCTATATTATTAACCATGCTCTTAGAGAGTAGAAGAGAGAAACGAGGGAGGAGGGCTAGCTGTAGCACGGATGCTGTTGTCAGATGGGACTCGTGTTTACAGAATAGGAGTACTGAGCACTCGTGCCTCTTTTTTTTAGGGGAAAATTAGTCGTATGTCTAGTACCACTAGTTGGGTGCGTGCGACCTATAGCTGTCATCACTTTAAGTCTACTTTTCGAACCGCGGCTACGCTTCACAGTACATATTTTTCACGCATTTATCCTCCTATATGTACTCCTAGGCTATTTCCACGTGCTCCCATTCGCCGACATGTGGGACATAGAGCATCTGGGTCGTAGTGCATGCACGACTCGGAGCATATGCCGGGGTACTTTACATTTCAGAGCTCATGAATTACATGCAAACCCCCGCAGAAGAATAAATAAATCAATGAAATACTACATGAAACCGGATTATTTTCGTGGAAACCAGAGCACGTTCATTAAATTTTGGACATAACACATTTATAAAAAATGACCGGACCTAAACCAGTCTAAGGGCCTCTTTGATTTTTCCCGAAAAAAGGGCCTCTTTGATTCGCAGGATACTGAAAACACAGGAATGGGAAAAGTATGATGGCGATGAACCGAGACGAGGAGAACTCTAACTCAGTTAGAGGTTAGAGTTAGATTCTAACCCTGAACTAACTCTAAACCAAAGAGGTGTATGGATGGCAGGATTAGATTGACAATAAATGCTCTATCTCAATCATTTGACTACTTTGGACCCTATTTTTAGTCAGACTAAAATAAGTCCCTTGGATCCAAGCACCCTCTTGGGGTGGCCGGCTCTTCTGTGGCCTCCTCCCGCTCACAATTGACATAAACGAACCATCTATACAATCAAGCATGCAAAACATGATAATTTTTACTTTGTCCATACAAATGAGATATCCCACTTAAACATACAAGTCGTCAATCAAGCTTCACAAAATAAAAAAACACTTCATGAAACAAAGAATGAGCTAACTCATCACGGAAGTTGTTCACGATAGGGAGGGAGCCCGGAGCCCCTCACGCACCAAGGGAGGAGCTCGCCATCGTCGCTCTGGAGGAAGGCTCTGTAGAGCCCAAGCCCTGGGAACCCCTCCGACACCGGCCCTTGCGAGTTGAGGTCGACACCGGCATGGGTAGCAGGGCCGCTTGCCACCGACTGGGAACTTAATCTTTGGGCCTCTATAAATAATGCGAGCCTGTAACTAAAATACCTAGAAAGGTGAACTGAATCTTTGGGCCTCTAGAAATAATGCAAGCCTGAAACTGAAATACCTAGAAAGGTGAACTGAATCTTCGGGCCTCTAGAAATAATGCAAGCCTGAAACTTAAATACCTAGAAAGGTGAACTGAATCTTTGGGCCTCTAGAAATAATGCAAGCCTGAAACTTAAATACCTAGAAAGGTGAACTGAATCTTTGGGCCTCTAGAAATAATGCAAGCCTGAAACTTAAATACCTAGAAAGGTGAACTG
>NC_057795.1:664546479-664564556 GCF_018294505.1 Triticum aestivum
CCTCTAGAAATAATGCAAGCCTAAAACTCAAATACCTAGAAAGGTGAACTGAATCTTTGGGCCTCTAGAAACAATGCAAGCCTGAAATTGAAATACCAAGAAAGGTGAACTGAATCTTTGGGCCTCTACAAATAATGCAAGCCTGAAATTGAAATACCTAGAAAGGTGACCTGAATCTTTGGGCCTCTAGAAAGATATATTACCTCCTCAAGTAGCATCAAACAATTCCATGCGTGCACCACAAATCTATAGCAAGTTTGATCAGGATCTACTTTTCCAAATCAGAATTAGCACTAGAGCAAGCAAGATCAATGATATGGCCGTGAGACGGAGAAGGAATGAACAAACTCACCCCTCTCGCGGCCTCCCTGGTAGATGCGCCGCCGCCGCGCACGATAGAGGGAGAAAAACGACTGGTGAAGGGGGAGCGGGGCGACCTTCGAAGGTCGGAGGAAAGGGCGGCCAGAGTAGGGCAGCGGAGGCCGGAAGGAGAGGGCGGCTGGAGGAGAGAGAGGGCGAGCGGCGCTTGGGCGGGCGGCCCTATGGGGAACAGAGAGGAGTCGTGCGAGAGGGGGGGGGAGCGATCTGGTGCGGGCAGGCGAGTTTTTTTAGGGGAGCGATCTGGTGCGGGCAGGTGAGATTTTTTTAGTTCTCTTTTAGTGGCCCAGGATAACTAACCCAATTAGAACCTCTCCACCGGGCTAGTTTTTTTAGCTGGGTTAGAGCAAACTAGCTCAAACTAACCCCTCTTGTTTCGATAATTTGAGGCTATTTCAACCCAAACTAGCTCTAACTCAGGGATCCAAACAAAGAGGAGTGTTACTGTACATGCTACTGTGTGGACCGTAACACATTGTTTTTTATGGCCATATCACCACATTATTGTTTTCTACTGCTGGTTCACTGGGCTACCATGGTTCGCACGGCTGGTTCACTGGGCTGCCGTGGTTCACACTCCTCCGACCTGAGTAGTACTCCCTCCGTTCCTAAATATAAGTCTTCGTAGATATTTCACTGTGGACCACATATGGATGTATATAGATGCATCTTATGTGTAGATTCACTCATTTTTCTCCGTATGTGGTCCATAGTGAAATCTCTCCAGAGACTTATATTTAGGAACGAGGGAGTAGTATAGTACTAGTATATACCGCATCATTCTTTGCTCCTTCTTACTACTCCGACATGTGGGAGAGCCAGCATCCGGGTCGACGTGTCATGCACCAGATTAGAGCGCGGAACGGAAGGGGGGCATCACCCCGGTCAAAGCGCCAGTAATTCATGACTATAGTGAGTGGTCATATCACAAGTCTTTCCAGCAGTAACGCACCGTCAAATCGCACAGCCCCACTCGCTCACCCTCCTCGCCTCTCTGTCAAACTGCCTACCCAAAAACTGCCGCGCGTACTGCCCGAGAAAAGCCCCGCCCTCAACTTTTAACTACGCGAAAATAGTTCGAGCTTGTTCATTCTATATAAATACAGTACTTACTGTATGTTTATTCACCCGTGGGGTTGTTCAATGAATGGATGGGCGGGGAGCACAAGTGAACAATACTACCTCTGTCTGGGTTTATTGGTCCCCATTGTATTTCGTGCCAAATTTTGACCATAGATTAAACTAAGAAAATGTTCACGCATGTCACCAAACATTATATTTTTCAAAACAATGTTCAAATACGAATCCAATGAGATAATTTTTCTTGACATGCATTAACATTTTGTTAGTTAAATATTTAGTCAAAATTTGGCACAAACTATAAAAGGGACCTATAAACTAGGACGGAGGTAGTACTGTAGTAGTAGTAAGTAGGAGTCGTAGAGTAGTCACCTTAAATAGAGAGTTTCTTTTCTTTAATGCCACGTACACAAATTGAAACACTTGTTGTGGAGAGAAAAAAGATAATCACTCCACTATATATGGACGCAGGGGCCTGAGCGCTCGCTTTAATAGGGTTGCTCTCTTCATTCTCTCATCCTCTCCAGATATAAACAAGACAGCGGTAGCGACATTTTCTCTCTGCTCACCGCTGGTCACAGATCCAGCCGGATCCCTTTGGCCGGTGTGTGCAGAGGACTAAAAGGTGCATCATTCACGCGGTTATCGCCGCCGAGGGAGGAAACCCACAGCTGCCGGAGGGGCCCGATCATCTGCCCGTGCCGTTCTCTCCGACACAGCGCCGGCTCGGGAGGTCCTCCGACCCTTCTTCCTCCCTGCCGTATTGTCCGCAGATCCGACCTGCCGCCGCCGACATCCCGGCGACCCTCAGGTATAAGTTCTTCGAAAGCAGCCTTGCTCTACTGTCCCAGCTCCCCACGTGTCTGCATGTGCATCTTTTTCTACTCCCATCAGCTCTTCCAAAGCCACCTAAATTTTTAGTATTATTAGAGGTAAAGCTACTTCATGCATTCGAATCTAGGGCTTTGTTCAAACAACAAAGAAAGGGGGGAAAGTTGTAGCATGAATCTAGGACTTGATTCAAAGAGGAAATAATATGGTGAAAGTAGTAGAGACCGGATACCCAACCGATCACTTGGTTGAAAAGGGAAATAATGGGAAAACGCGGTACAAACTGGATAAGGAACAGATCTATTATTGGTTGAAAAAGGATAGAAAGTGGCGGCTGGTGGACAAGTCAACAGAGTATGTCTAGGATTAGATTTGCTGCCATCACATAGTAAAAGGTCTCTAGGATTAGATTTGCTGCCCTCACATAGTAAAAGGTCTCAGGATTAGATTTGCTACCCTCACATAGTAAAAGGTCTCAGGATTAGATTTGCTGCCCTCACATAGTAAAAGGCCTCCAGGATTAGATTTGCTGCCCTCACATAGTAAAAGGTCTCCAGGATTAGGTTTGCTGCCCTCACATAGCGTGAACAAGCTCGGCATCATCACTTTATGCCTCCTTGTAGGTACATTGTGCTAATGCGTCCACTGTCGCATGTCCTTATACCAACCTTTTGCTATTTTTTTGTGGGTAAACCAACCTTTTGCTGTAAGGCGCATGTAAAATGAAGCGATCACACTGTTACCTTGGGGAAATGTCTAACCAGTGTTATTGTTAATCTAATGCCTCTAGTGATAAGATGCAATTAAACTGTGTTACAAATGGCACTCCTGCTGTTTTCCCCAGTATGATAAGTAAGTTGCTCCTTTACGCTGCTGAGTGTCCTGGTGTCCCCACGGTCCCATGCCCTTAAACCAACTCTTTAGCTGCTGTTGATTTACCGTGTCTGGTAAACAAGCAATGCCACCATTAAAGTAATCCCATATCTGAGGAATCTCATTGTTGATCGTAATGCTTCTGGTAACATGAAGCATTGCTGACGTTTTAAAATTTCTACTGTCCTTGCGTGATTGCCATGAACATAATTAAGATGCTTCTTTTCATTTTGTATATGTTCCGTATATTCTTATCGACCAGCAACTATTTACTTTCTATCATTTTGTGCAGATAGGGATATCCATTTCACCTTGTTGCTATTGTGACCTTTTGGTGAACTGCACAAAACACTTTTTTTTGGAATGAGTGTCTTGTGCAGTTCAACTAAAATGTCACGTGGGCAACATCTCTCAATTTTGGTGGAACTGCACAAAATGGTGATTGGAGTTTCCAAAATCTCCGTAAGTTCTGTTGGTAATCTCATGCAACATTTTATTAGCCTTTGCAAGATGGATCCATCACTGTCACCACAATGGCACTTTATTTTAGTGGAACTGCACAAAAGGATAAGAAAATTATAGTTACACCTTACATGAACCGGACAGCCAATCTTAATGTTCCTCAATTTTAGTGCAACTACTAAAGAAGAACCTGCCAGCTCACAAGAGCAAGTACTTCTTGCTAGCTGAATGATGTAATCTTTGCTTCATTTCAGGTGAACCACAGAAAAAGGCACATGAATTGAATCATGGAACTCCAGGCAGACCTCATCCTAGTGGAGCTGGAGGTTGAGTTCAAGGATGCCGCTATTAATGTGAAATCATGCTCTCCTGTCTCCTTGTTTGTGCTGTGCAAACATGCTGTGCAAACAGGAATACTCTACTACAGATGTTGTGACGGTCAAGAGCATTCGCCAAGTTCTTCGATTGTATGACATGGCTAGCCAAGATGGATTTAATCCCGATATTCACTTTATCAAAAGGCTCTAATGGGTTGGTTTTGAATCTTTCAAGCTGGGAATCAGTGAGATGTGTAGGCATCTTTGTTGTACTTATTATTGGAATCTTATTTGTTGGTTCTGAATCTTGCAAGCTGGGAATCAATGAGATGTGTAGGCATCTTTATTGTACTTATTATTTGGATCTTATTTGTTGGTTCTGAATCTTGCAAGCTGGGAATCAATGAGATGTGTAGGCATCTTTGTTGTACTTATTATTTGGATCTTATTTGTTGGTTCTGAATCTTGCAAGCTGGGAAACATGACATGATGATGCAGAGGACAACAACCATAACAAACAGTTCAAACTTGGTAGTATTATCTTTGTGAAAGTGCGACAAATGTGATGATCGTGTGCGTCCTGAGAATAATAATTCTAATTGTCGTGCATGTTGATCCCGTGGCACTGATAGAACGAGCCAATGCATTGCTTGTTTTAAGTATAAATTTCTATTAAAGCTAATTAAATTTAAGTAAAGTGCCCACTAACTCCTGTTATTACAGTACCAATACAGACCCGCTCGTGAACCGACGTGTGGCCGGAGTAGGTTTCTTAATGGAGGCGTTTGAATGCGCCGAGGGTGCATCTTCTGCCGGGCATGCAGCGGACGAGGGAGGGGTAGTAACTGTTGTCGCCTGTACACACTCAGCTTACTGTTGAATCTAGTTCCCCAAGAGCTGAAAAACAAACTGCTGCCGCCGCCTACACACTCGTTCACTCGAAGAGACTCCAATGGCGATCCGAGGGGTGAGCCTGCTGGATATGGACTTCAGCAAGGAGTTAGTATGCCGTTCAGTCCTATGGCTGCACCAAGCTGAATGTGATGTACACCAACGATACGGACTCGGTGAAGGTCTGCCTCGCCTCAGTCCTATGGCTGCACCAGGTTCTTGAGCATTCGCCCGTTTCATCGGCAGCGCCGACTGCACCTTCGCTACGGTGGAGAGAAGTAAGAACGTGATGATTCAGCCATCTGGTGCAACAAGCTTGTCGACATCCAGGAGCAATACAAGATCATCAGCAATGGGCAGGAGAAGGACTCCGTGGTTGACCTCGCTGAGACCATCATCGACCCCTGATACGCCAACATGAAAGAAGACGACTTGAACACGTGGGAGGTACCTTTGAATCTAGCCTACATAACCTACGCGGTCAAGGACGCATACGCATGCTACGACATGTACAGGCAGATCTTGGACATGAGGGCGTGTCTGCTTCCCGTAACCGACGAGTACACGGACAGCCGCAGCGTCATGATCAAGCGTGCCAGGAAGGTTTATATGTTGTACTTTATCTATTTATAAGCACCTTTATCATCTGAGTGTTTCATGCATTAGCCTATGTGTCGTAATTATCTGTTTTGTCCGAAATATTTCTTTTAAGAACCCATTAACCCAATTGCTTTTTTTAGTGGCTATTTGCTAATGTATGTAGACTAGTTCACTTGTCCGTAAAAAAAACTAGTTCACTCGGCTGCCGTGCTTTGAATGTCCTTCCTCCCAACATATTCCTCTCCTCAGGTGGACCCAGCAGGTCTCTGAATTTTCTCCCACTTTCTTTTTCGATGTAAACTGAGTTTTCTCCCAGTACTTTCCCCTAGAACCAACTCAACTGTCCCACGTCTAGCCTAAAAATAATAATACCCCACATACTATTAACTCATCAAATTAAAATGATATTTTATTTCGTAAGTTGAAAGTTCTTAAAAAATAATAATAATAATTGTTTATATATAACTTGCCAAGTTAACTCCTAGTGATTGCGTACATAAGCTTGCAAAGATTTTACTGACGTGCAATCATGTGTTTATGTTTTTATAACATTTATCCGTCTAGCCCAACATGATATTTTCACCCAGCCCAGCAAGTCCGCAGATTTCGAGAAAAATGCAAATGGGATTTAAACGGGCTGCATAGATGCTACATCATTGTTTCACCCAGCCCACCAAATGGACTAAAAAAACAAATGGACTGGCTGACATGTGGGCCAGTAGGTCGAAGCCTAAGAAGGCATTGGATTTACATCCAACAGCCGGCATTTTTCTTCAATCTCTCATCTTCTTCCCCCAGCGCTGCCGGAACCACCTGCTCCAGCCTTCGGCGTCCAGCAGCGTTGTTTTGTGCTCCTCAGCGAAACGCTACCCCGCCGACGGCCAAGCCATCCCTCCACTCTGCACCTCCTGTTATTCTCTGCCGAGTGTAGGCCCACCCCGCACCCGAACCAGTCAAGTTTCCCACTCCTCTCCGTCTGCGACTCCACTGCCGCATCTTCCCCATCTCCGGGTCGTTCCAGTCTGGGGCCTTGCCGTCGTCCATCGCCTCAGTGCGCTCGGCGCGGAGTGGTCAACATACGAGAGTCATCGGAAGAGGACTGTACATGGAGAGCCTGACGACTGGGACCCACGAGGTCCATGGTCGCCCGCAAGGAAAGTTCCTCCTTATTACGCACTATACGTGCACTGTACGTGGGAAGGGCTTCTGTATTTCGCAAAAAAACGCCCCCCCCCCCCAGCTGACAGGTTGGACCCACAAGCTATATCTTCACACGAAAGGAAGTGCCTCCTTATTACGCACCAAAAAATGAATACCCCCTGCTAGCTGGGACCCATCATAGTGGGTGGCTGACTTGTGGGCCTACTAAGTTGACGAGGACGGAGGGCTTTGTCAACTTAGTCAATATGAACGATTCTAGCTCCAGTGACCGTACGATGTCCATCCAACGGCCATAGTGCTTCTTCAACCTCTGGTCTTCTTGCTCCAGCCGCCCAAAGCAGCGCTGATCATGCCGCGTGCTCCTGCCTCTCGTGGCTGGCTGTAATGTCGTGGAGGCCTCACCGCCCCCTACTACTCCCACCGCTAGCCCAGGGTATCCCTCTACTCACCCACACCCCCTGTTATTCTGTGGCGACAGCAGCAGAACCAGTGAACCCTCATACTCCTCTCCGCGTGGGCATCCACTGCTGCGTCTTCCCCGGCTCCTTGTCGTCCCCTTCCTAGGCCTCGCCGTCGTCCACCGGCTTGGTGCTCTTGGCACGGCGTGGTAAATGTGGTCAACGACCGACTTCCACAGAAGAGTATTGTACATGGAGAGGCTGACAGCTGGGTCCAAGGCCACATCCCAGTTTTTTGTGATTTGCCAAGTAAGTCGCTTTGTCAGGCCTGTTGGGCTGCAAATCTTTCAAGACGAGGAGAGTGAGGGAGTCCTGGACTAGGGGGTGTCCGGATAGCCGAACTATCATCATCGGCCGGACTCCAAGACTATGAAGATAGAAGATTGAAGCCTTCGTCCCGTGTCCGGATGGGACTTTCCTTGGCGTGGAAGGCAAGCTTGGCGATGTGGATATGTAGATCTCCTACCATTGTAACCGACTCTGTGTAACCCTAGCCCTCTCCGGTGTCTATATAAACCGGATGGTTTTAGTCCGTAGGACAACGACAATAACAACAATCATACCATAGGCTAGCTTCTAGGGTTTAGCCTCCTTGATCTCGTGGTAGATCTACTCTTGTAATACCCACATCATCAATATCAATCAAGCAGGACGTAGGGTTTTACCTCCATCAAGAGGGCCCGAACCTGGGTAAAACATCGTGTCCCTTGTCTCCTGTTACCATCCGCCTAGACGCACAGTTCGGGACCCCCTACCCGAGATCCGCCGGTTTTGACACCGACATTGGTGCTTTCATTGAGAGTTCCTCTGTGTCGTCACCAATAGGCTTGATGGCTCCTTCGATCATCAACAACGACACGGTCCAGGGTGAGACTTTTCTCCCCGGACAGATCTTCGTATTCGGCGGCTTTGCACTGCAGGCCAATTCATTTGGCCATCTGGAGCAGATCAAAAGCTACGCCCCTGGCCGTCAGGTCAGATTTGGAAGTCTGAACTTCACGGCTGACATCCGCGGAGACTTGATCTTCAATGGATTCGAGCCACAACCGAGCGCGCTGCACTGTCACGATGGGCATGATTTAGCTCTGCTGCCGGACAGTGCTCTGGAGGCCGCACACGAGTCCGCTCCGACCCTCGATTCGGAGCCGGCTGTGCAGATTGAGGACGGGTGGTTAGACACCGCCTCAGGGGCTACAACCTCTACGGCGATAGAGCCGAATACTGACTTTGTCCCTTTTGAAGCTCGTGACTCCCAGGTGCCGGACCCCTTGCCGGACTCTGAACCTCCCGCGCCCCCTCCAATCGAATCCGATTGGGCGTCGATCATGGAGTTCACCGCTGCGGACATCTTTCAACACTCACCTTTTGGCGACGTCCTGAGTTCGCTAAAACATCTCTCGTTATCAGGAGAGCCCTGGCCGGACTACGGTCAGGACGGTTGGGATGCTGACGACGAAATTCAAGGCCCACCCACCACCCACTTAGTAGCCACTGTCGATGAATTAACCGACATGCTAGACTTCGACTCCAAAGACATCGACGACGATGCCGGAGACGATCAAGAACCAGCGCCTGCTGGGCACTGGAAAACCACCTCAACTCACGACGTATACATGGTGGATACACCAAAAGGAAGCGATAACGAGGAACAACGGGACGCGGCGAAGGATAATTCCCCCAAAAAACAACAAAAACGGCGACACAAGCGCCGCCCGAAGTCCCGCCTCAATAACAACGGCACCCACACTGACCCAGCCGTAGAGCAGGGCGAACCAGTGGACGAGCAACCCATTCCCGGCGAAAACAATAGTCCAGACGATCTCACGCCGGACACATCACCAGAGCATAAGAACCTTCACAGAAGGCTTGTCGCCACTGCAAGGAGTTTGAAGAAGCAAAAGCGGAAGCTCAAAACGGCGGAAGACGTACTCAAAATGAGAGGGACCAAAGTACTCAAGACCGCAGATAAATACGGTGATAGTCACCACGCAAAGAGCTACTCGAAGCACAAACTGTTGCCCGAATTTGACGAGGAGGCCGTAGAGCCCCCACAGTCAAAAAAGAAAGAGGCCGCCTGGCCGGATAGATGACCAGATAACAGGCTAAGAGCGGCAAGCGGCGCCGCACATAATCCGGCACACTTTCCAAATAAGGATCCTAGCAAAAAGGATGGCCCAGTCAGGTCCATCTATGGGCCAAAAAAGAAGGCTCCAGGAGGCAACACAACCCACCGAGTGTTCGAAGATAACGGCACACCTAATTACAGGGGCGCCACACACCCACTATGCTTCACTGACGAGGTACTGGATCATGAATTTCCAGCAGGATTCAAGCCCGTAAACATAGAGGCATATGACGGAACAATAGACCCCGGAGTCTGGATTGAGGATTATATCCTACACATACATATGGCTAGAGGAGATGATCTCCACGCCATAAAATACCTACCCCTCAAGCTTAAAGGGCCAGCTCGGCATTGGCTCAAAAGCCTCCCAGAAAATACCATTGGAAGTTGGGAAGAGCTTGAGGATGCGTTTAGAGCAAATTTTCAGGGAACTTATGTCCGCCCTCCGGACGCAGACGATTTAAGTCACATAACTCAACAGTCCAGGGAGTCAGCACGCAAATTCTGGAACAGGTTCCTCACCAAAAAGAACCAAATAGTCGACTGTCCGGACGCCGAAGCCTTAGCAGCCTTTAAACATAACGTCCGAGACGAATGGCTCGCCAGACACCTCGGCCAGGAAAAACCTAGAACAATGGCCGCACTAACAAGCCTCATGACCCGTTTTTGCGCGGGGGAAGATAGCTGGCTAGCAAGATGCAGCACCAGCGACCCGAGTACATCCGAGGTCAGGGATGGAAATGGGAAATCACGATGCAGAAAAGATCAGCGCAGGAATAAGGAAAGCGGCCCAAACAGCACGGCGGTTAACGCCGGATTCAAAAAGCTCTCGGCCGAACAACAAAACAATGCCCCTTAAGGACAATAGTGACGAGCTATCCAACCTAAACAAAATCATGGATATGATATGTCAAATCCACAGTAACCCCGGGAAGCCTGCAAACCATACCCACAGAGATTGTTGGGTCTTCAAGCAGTCCGGCCGACTTAACGCCGAACACAAGGGGCTCGACACACCAAGCGAAGACGATGACGAATCCCACAAGCAGCAGACCGGAGCACAGAAGACTTTTCCACTAGAGGTCAAAACAGTGAACTCACTTCATGTGATAAATTGTGCGGAAGCGATATAAACCTGCTATACCAGGACACCATCCGCATAATGGGGATAGACCCTACCAAAATTCGCCATAGCAACACTTTCTTCAAAGGAGTGGCGCCAGGCCCTTATGCCAAGTGTACAGGCTCTGTACTACTAAAAGCTGTGTTCGGTTCACCCGACAAATTCCGTCGCGAAAAGCTAATCTTCCATATCGCCCCATTCAAAAGTGGCCATCAAGCACTACTGGGACGCGAAGCTTTCGCCCGCTTTAACGCAATACCACATTTACGCGTCTCTTACACTCAAAATGCCCGGTCCACGCGGCATCATCCCATTAAAGGGAAACTCCGAGTGTTCCTCGACCACGAAAAACGTGAGACTGCCTTGACAGCCGCACATTAATCCAACCTTGCTGATCAAAGCCCCTAAAAACAGGTCATTTAGACCTCGGACACGGTTAGGCGAGTCCGACATAAATAAACAAGGGGCTTCCCAGCCGCATACCTCTTTACAAGGGGCTGCACGTATAAACAATGAGAGCCACTAAAGCTCAATCTTTCCAAATCATACTCTGTTTTAAATACATCTTTCGCACGATATTTTTTCCAAACTAAGTTCTTCTCTTTTACAGATGAATCACGTGCTACACCCGTCCAGGATACAGCACAACGGAGACACAGGTGCAGACGTGTAGCAGGGACCCGTTACAAGGATTCTTTTCAGATTAAGACCCTGCGTAAACCTTTCTTACTGTCTCTTTTGTTACTCATCCCCCGGTTTCCTACCATAACCGAGGAGGAGGCTGGCGTTTTGGCATCGACCGCGTCAGAAGTTTTCACCTGTGCCTGGACATTAGGGGCTTAGGGCACTGTTCTGCCCGTTATCATAAAGTCCGAATACCTTAGGGAGTGTTCGGCGTCTCGAGTTAGGCCTTATATGCATCAGCTCCGAATCATGTCTTTGGTCAAATGTTGGGTTTGCCCGGCTCCTGTGTTTTGCTGCCTTACATTCTGCTCCATCGGCTAACGCGGCACCAGGAGAACTACTGCGATTGTGCCCCGGTTCGGCCGGGCGAGCACCTCAGTAGAGAAAGCCGAAAACTGACTGTCATGATACAGCGAGAGACTGGTCAACCACTCGATCGACTATTGGAATGTTTAGAATTCCTCCACTTTGATGAAGGACCGCTTCCCGGTCAGGCACACACGCGCCCCGAGTTTGGAGAGCGCGGTGCCTCTAGGGGCTATATCGTAGCCCCACCATCGAGCTCCTATGGCTAAGTGAAAGTGATAAAGCATTATAGTCCGGTTGCCTAGTTTTCTATGCTATCACCTCCTTCAAAGGACCAAGACATTGGATTAAGTGTGAAAATGCACTTTTTTTTGCAAACACCCCCGCACTATGTGCGTGGGGGCTGAAGCCAAAGACTGCCATCTTTCAGGTTATAAATACATATATATTAACGGGCGCACATGAGATATTTCAATACTTGAACGCACAAGTATAAAAAGTCGTTATATTATAAATATGATCTCACAAATCATACACGTCATTTGAACATGACATTTTTCGAGCACTGCGACTCTATTAAACGAGCGCCCTGCAGGACTTCCTCAAAATAGTGCTCGGTGGGTAATCGGCTCTCGTCCGAACCCCGGGACGCAACATCGGTGGCATTCATATCCACCCAGTATGTCTTAACACGGGCAAGAGCCATCCGTGCACCCTCTATGCAGGCCAACTGCTTCATCGCCTTGATATGCGGCACCGCCCCAAGGAATTGCTGCAATAAACCAAAATAACTCTTCGGCTTGGGCCTTTCTGGCCACAGATGAGCCACCACATCCGTCATGGCTAGTCCGGACAATCCATTTAGCTCAGCCCACTCAACTAACTGATCGGTCAACGGCAGTGGACGCTCCAGACTATGGAATTGAGACCAAAACAGCTCTTCCATTTCATGATCCTTCTGACTTCGGAAGTGCCGAACTGCGTTCGCCACACTCGCCGCCAAATCCAGATAAGAATCCTCCGCACTCCACAACTGGCCCAACTAAGCATACTTCGGATCCGTGAATTTCCTACGCAATAGAAAGGGCTTTCCAGCCACAATGTCTCCGTCCTGACGCAGTTCCTCCTTTATAGCCCACATTGCAGAACGAGCATCCTTGGCTTCGGCGGTGGCCTTCTTCAGGCCCTCTTGCTCCGCTTGGCGTTCTCTTTCAAGAACATCATAGCGGTCGGTAGCATCTTTTAATTTCACGGCCATTACGGCCATTTCCTCCCTGCTTCGGCAATGAGCAGCCTTCTCGGCTTTTAGCTCCTCCGCTGCCTTCAACGCAGCCACATCACTTTTTCTGGCTTGGTCCTTGGCTCGAGCAAGCTCCGCCCAAAGGTCTTCCACAGCAGCGACACCATCTGCATCAAGCATACATGTTGTAAGGAGTGGGCGTCAGCTCCCTTACCAGGTGACCGCGGAAACACCCCTTACCTTGTGACTCGTCAAGTCGTTTATTGACCAGCGTGATGTTCGCATCCGCAACACCGAGTTGCCGCTTCAGTTCGGCAACTCTATCAGTCCGGCTGGCCACCGAACGCTCTGCCACCTGCATAGGAAAGGTGACATTTCGTATCTGAGATTATGATCCTCGGCACGCTGTCGCTTTCGACAACATACCGAGTCTCAGGGGCTACTATCTATACAGGGCGCACCCTATGTGCAACACTATCAAAAGGTATGTCATTTTTTTTGCGTACCTCAAACCCCGTCAGTAAACTTCTGACGGCCTCATGTAACCCGCTTTTGGCGGATGAGATCCTTTCAATCACCGCACTCATTAATGCACGGTGATCTTCTGAGAGAGACACCCTCTCGAGCAAACCCTGCAGCTCCACCGGCCGCACTCCAGTGGGTGCTGAACTCCCAGGCCCCGCCGGACTCGGGGAGACCCTCCGTGACGACACCTCAGGGTCGTCCGCCCCTCCTGATGGGACAGCAAATGGAGGCGTTTCGCTCTCCATCATCTCCGGACGAAGGTCCCCCGAGGATGAGCTCTGCTGGGAAGGGCTGAGATCTGAACTACAAGGTAAAAACTTTGGTTATCCTTAGAAATAAAATAGGGATGCCCTTTATTATAAAAACTTCTCTTTTTTCTACTTACGGCTCGCTGGAGGGCTGATTCCTTTGGGGAGACTGTACGGCCGGGACTCCTCCCGGCACAGGACCTTCTGGTGCAGATTTCTTTCCCCGCTTCGAGGCTTTGGCCTCCGGGTTTTCGGAAGCGGTCCTCTTCTCCCCCTGGAGGGAGAGATTCTTGATTCCCCCCTTACTGAGAGCCTCCTTAACAGAGGTGGTAGTTTCCCTGTTCCCCCCTTCGCCTTCCTTCGAAGGCGCAACCTCCAACATTTTGATTAACACGGGATCCGGCGTGGTCTCAGGGAGGGGGCCGGACACCGTATCAGTTTTGCTTGCACTATCCACTCCTGTTCAAGGGATAGTTGGTTAAAAGGCCAATCCATGATAAATAAATGGATGATGTGTCCGGTCACAGGGCTACTTACTTGAATATCCGGGCGATTGCAGCTTAGGCCAGCGTCCTCGGTCAAGTCCGGACACACTTCTTGTGATCTGAAGAACAGTTTGTACATCTCCACGGGTTTTGTACCCATAAAGTGTTGGAGAGCTCGTGGTCCCTCCGGATTGAATTCCAACAGACGAAGAGGGCGACGTTTGCAGGGCAGAAGACGCCGAATCAGCATAACCTGCGTCACTACGACCAGATTGATCTCCCTCTCTTGGAGATCTCGAATCCGGCCCTGCAATAGGGTACGTCCTTGGACGGCCCCAGTCGAACCCTTTGTTGACCCACGATGTTAGCCGTGGTGGAGGGCCCGGGCGAAAGGCGGGCGGCGGCCTCTGCCTGCTGCCCCTGGGAGCGGTGATATAGAACCACTCCTGTTGCCACAAACCGAGCTCCTCCTGAAAAGAGCCCTCGGGCCATGGAGCATCGGCCCTCTTGCTTATAATCGCCCCGCCGCACTCTGCCTGACGCCCCTCAATCATCTTCGGCTCCACATTGAAGGTTTTGAGCCACAAACCAAAGTGAGGGGTAGTGCGGAGGAAGGCTTCGCAGACAACAATAAATGATGAGATATGGAGGATAGACTCCGGAGCTAGGTCGTGGAATTCCAGCCCATAGTAAAACAGGAGCCCCCTCACGAAGGGATCCATCGGGAAGCCTAAACCCCGACGGAGGTGAGGCACGAACACGACGCTCTCGCCAGGCTCAGGGGTAGGAATGACTTGCCCTTGGGCAGGCAACCTATGCGAAATCTCGTAGGTTAAGTACCTGGCGTCCCTAAGCTTTAGCACGTCCTCTTCCGTGACGGAGGAGGGCATCCACCGACCCTGAAGGTCAGAGCCGGACATTGTCGAAGGTCCGAAGTACCTGAATCTGGAGCCCTGGGTGTTGGAACTCGGGGCGAGGGGCGGATTCGATTGGGGATTGAAGAAAAGGAACGGGCCTTGGTCTCATTATAAAGGGGGAGAATACCAAGAGCCGTCTCCGTGACCGTTTAGAACCCGCCTTCATGGAGGGGGCGTGGCAACGGGCGCGGTTGGGTTACCCACGCCCGTATTGATGAGAATCCCGGAATAAGGGGAACACGATCTCTGCTTCGACAAGACGTGCCAAGGAAACCGCTTCGGTAAATGCACTGAGGCGGTATAATAAAAACGATTCAAGTAAAGGCTTGGTTGTGGTGTGACGCCACGCCATGAAATACGTCAGCCGATTGAACTTGTGTGAATATTATTCTCTCTACGGTGGAGTGTGGAATTTATTTTGTAGAACCGGACACTATCCTGGTGTTCACAATCTTCTACAAATTATTCGAAGAAGGAACCCGCCTTGCAATGCCGAAGACAATATGCGCGCCGGACTCGTCGTCATTGAAGCCTGGTTCAGGGGCTACTGAGGGAGTCTTGGACGGTGTCCGGATAGCCGAACTATCATCATCGGCCCGACTCCAAGACTATGAAGATAGAAGATTGAAGACTTTGTCCCATGTCCGGATGGGACTTTCCTTGGCGTGGAAGGCAAGCTTGGCGATGCGGATATGTAGATCTCCTACCATTGTAACTGACTCTGTGTAACCCTAGCCCTCTCCGGTGTCTATATAAACCGGATGGTTTTAGTCCGTAGGACAATGACAATAACAACAATCATACCATAGGCTAGCTTCTAGGGTTTAGCCTCCTTGATCTCGTGGTAGATCTACTCTTGTAATACCCACATCATCAATATCAATCAAGCAGGACGTAGGGTTTTACCTCCATCAAGAGGGCCCGAACCTGGGTAAAACATCGTGTCCCTTGTCTCCTGTTACCATCCGCCTAGACGCACAGTTCGGGACCCCCTACCCGAGATCCGCCGGTTTTGACACCGACAGAGAGCTTCATTCGGCTGGCCGAGAAAATGGCCTATCAGCAATGAGAAATGGGCTGCACATTTTTAAGACACATCAAACCAGCAATTAGTTTCAAATATCTTTTTTTCATTTCGAGATTTTAAATTACATTAATTTTTATGCGTGGAGAATTTGTTGGATTTTATATTGTTATACATTTATTTTTAAAATCAGTTTGAATGTGAGTCGAAATTTCGGGATTAAAAACAGTTCGGACCGCACCGAAATATGCAAAATTTCGTATAATTTTTTAACCGTGGCCACAATATGGGCTGTAATGCTAACAAAAAGAATATGGGCTCCAAAAAAACCTTAAGAATTAGCAAATAGGCTGTAAATTATTAGAAATAATGGCAGATGGGCTGTATGCTGTTTTCCACAGATTTGAGGCTTTCCTAAAAAAAGGTTAACGCACAAGCAGTGACTGTTGGATGGCCATCCAACGGCCGTCGTGCTTCTTCAATCTCTGCTCTTCCTGCTCCAGTCGCTCAAACAAGCACCGGCGGGACTGCCTGCCTCCTCCTCCCCGCGGCCGGCCGTGCTGCCGCGCAGGCCTCACGGCCCCATCGTACTCCAATCGCTGGCCTAGCCATCCCTCTACTCACCAACACCTGCTATTATTCTCCGGCGACGGCAGGCGAACCAGTAAACCCTCGTTCAGTCGTACTCCCCTCCGCGTGGGAAACAACTGCGGAGTCTTCCCTGCCTCCGTGTCATTCCCTTCCTAGGCCTCACAGTCGTCCACCGCCCTGGTGCTCTCGGCGCGGCCTGGTCAACATGGTCAACGACTGACATGCATCTGAAGTGGACTGTACGTGGAGAGGCCGACAGCTGGGTCCACGGCCGCACGCAAGGAAATACCTCCTTATTACGCACAAAATAATGATTCCTCCACCTGACATCGGGGACCCACCGAAAGAGCCTCAGTATTTCCCAAAAAAATGTTACCGCCGCTGACAGCTCGGACCCACCAGCTATATCTTCGCACGCAAGGAAGTGCCTCCTTATTACGCACAAAAAAATGAATACTCCCCATGTTAGCTGGGACCCAGTATAGTGGCAGGCTGACTTGTGGGCCTACTAAGTTGACGGTGACGGAGGGCTTTGTCAACTTAGTCAATATGCACGATTCTAGCTGCAGTGACCGTATGATGTCCATTCAACGGCCGTAGTGCTTCTTCAACCTCTGGTCTTCCTGCTCCAGCCACCCAAACCAGCGCCAGTCGTGCCTCATGCTCCTGCCTCCCGTGGCCGGCTGTGATGCGGCGGAGGCCTCACCGTCCCCTACTACTCCCACCGCTGGCCAGGCCATCCCTCTACTCACCCACACCCCCTGTTATTCTGCAGCGACGGCAGCCTCGCACCGCAACGAACCAGTGAACCCTCGTACTCCTCTACGCGTGGGCATCCACTGCCGCGTCTTCCCCGGCTCCGCGTCGTCCCCTTCCTAGGCCTTGCCGTCGTCCACCGCCCTGGTGCTCTCGGCACGGCGTGGTCAACATGGTCAAGGAACGGCTTCCATCGGACATGGACTGTACGTGGAGAGGCTGACAGCTGGGTCCACGGCCGCAGCAAGGAAGTGCCTCCTTATTACGCGTAAAATAATTATTCCTCCACCTAACAGCGGGGACCCACCGGACGGGCCACCATATTTCAGGAAAAAAACGTATCCCCCCTGACTGCTGGGACCCACCAGCTACACCTTTGAACGCAAGGAAGTGTGTCCGGGCAAAAAAAAAGATTCGCCCCCCTGACTGCTGGGACCCACCAGCTACATCTTCGCACGCAAGAAAGTGCCTGACAGTCGGGACCCACCTGGTCGAAGCATACGTAGCTTGTCATTCTGGTCGCGAATGTGTACGTACATACTGGTCGATGTAGAGGCGCGCACGTGTCATAGATGTAGAGGCGCGCACGTGTCGTAGTAGAGGCGCGCATGTAGCATGACACGTACGTACAGCGGCGAGGGTGCAAGAAAAAAAATACGACCACGTACGTACATACGGGCAAGGTCTCGAACGCCTACTCGCGCATACGTACATGGCTGGGTCGGAACGGAGAAACAGCGTCATCGTCGTGTTCATGGGGAGCCAACCGGCTGGGTCGGAACAGAATGCGTGGTCGTGTTCATCGGGAGGGCTTGGACGGAACAGGCGATGGAAACGAGGCCTGGCGTACCGCACAACGGAGGAAACGTCCTTGTGTTCGACCGGCCACGTTCGAAATGGGGTCCTGTTGATCGGGAGGGGCCTGGCGTACCGCAAAACGGAGGAAATGGACCTCCTACGGTCGAAACGGGGGTCCTGTTGATCGGGAGGGGTGTGGCGTAC
>NC_057795.1:664564867-664582436 GCF_018294505.1 Triticum aestivum
GGCGTACTGCAAAACGGGACTCCACGGGGTACTGTTCATCTCCACCGTCGACCTCCTCCAGCATCCACGGGTTACCGTCGACCTCCTCTAGCCTCCACGGGCACCTCTTCATCCAGCGTCCACCGCACGCTACTCCACCGGCTACTGTTCAACCACCCCTCCACAGGCACCCCTCCACCGTCTACTGTTCATCCAGCCCTCCACACCACGGGGTCCTGTTCAACCACCCCTCCATGGCCACCCCTCCACCGTCTACTGTTCATCCAGCCCTCCACACAACGGGTTTCTGTTCATCCGAAGGCAACGCCACCGCTCACTATTCATCCACCCCCCGCAACGCTCACTGTTCATCCCAAAGGCAGCATCGATCGGCTTCAGTTAGCAGCAGTAGCGAAGGAATCGCTCCATCGGGTTCAGTTAACAGCCATCGATCGATCGCTCGGGTTCAGTAACGCGTAGCCTGCAGTGCAATGGGTTTAGTTAGAACCCAACCCCTCGCTCGGCTTCAGTTAGAGCCAACGCCTCGCACACACGCGCGTACGTACGAGAGAAACGCGCATCGCTCCGCCCCCGACCTCCCATCGTAACCGGCAACTCCCCGAAATTTTCCTCCCCCTCGCTTCTACCACGGTTTTTTCCGTCATGGACGGCCCAAAGAATGTCATGCAGTTGCGTCTCTGGCCCGCCCAGGATGAAAAGCCCATTTTCTGTCATGATTTTTTGTCATAGAAGTAGGAGCCCACCACATCTATGATGATACCGGGTTTTGTCACAATTATCGTCATAGAAGTGTCATATGTATGACAGAAAAAAAATTCATTCGGCCCAAAATGTCAGGGATGTGTATTTTTTTTGTAGTGATACCTTGATAAGATTTTGAAGTAGTTCAAAATGGAACAGTCAAAGAAAGAGTTCTTGCCTGTGTTGCAACGTGTGAAATTGAATAAGACTCAAAGCCTGACCACGGCAGAAGATAGAAAGAGAATGAAAGTCATTCCCTATGCCTCAACCATAGGTTCTATAAAGTATGCCATGCTGTGTACCAGATCTATTGTATACCTTACACTGATTTTGGCAAGGGAGTACAATAATGATCTAGGAGTAGATCACCGGACAGCGGTCAAAATTATCCTTAGTGAAATAAGGATATGTTTCTCGATTATGGAGGTGACAAAAAGGTTCATCGTAAAGGGTTACATCGATGCAAGTTTTGACACTGATCCAGATGACTCTAAGTCTCAATCTGGATACATATTGAAAGTGGGAGCAATCAGCTAGAGTAGCTCCGTGCAAGAGCATTGTTGACATAGAAATTTGCAAAATGCATACGGATTTCAATGTGGCAGACCCGTTGACTAAACTTCTCTCACAAGCAAAACATGATCACACCTTAGTACTCTTTGGGTGTTAATCACATAGCGATGTGAACTAGCTTATTGACTCTAGTAAACCCTTTGGGTGTTAATCACATGGTTATGTGAACTATTGGTGTTAAATCACATGGTGATGTGAACTAGATTATTGACTCTAGTGCAAGTGGGAGACCGAAGGAAATATGCCCTAGAGGCAATAATAAAGTTATTATTTATTTCCTTATATCATGATAAATGTTTATTATTCATGCTAGAATTGTATTAACCGGAAACATAATACATGTGTGAATATATAGACAAACATAGTGCCACTAGTATGCCTCTACTTGACTAGCTCGTTAATCAAAGATGGTTAAGTTTCCTAACCATAACATGAGTTTTCATTTGATTAACGGGATCACATCATTAGGAGAATGATGTGATTGATTTGACCCATTCTGTTAGCTTAGAACTTGATCATTTAGTATGTTGTTATTGCTTTCTTCATGACTTATACATGTTCCTATGACTATGAGATTATGCAACTCCCGTTTACCGGAGGAACACTTTGTGTGCTACCAAAGTCAAAACGTAACTGGGTGATTATAAAGGTGCTCTATAGGTATCTCCGAAGGTACTTGTTGGGTTGGCGTATTTCGAGATTAGGATTTGTCACTCCGATTGTCGGAGAGGTATCTCTGGGCCCACTCGGTAATGCACATCACTATAAGCCTTGCAAGCATTGCAATTAATGAGTTAGTTGTGGGATGATGTATTACGGCACGAGTAAAGAGACTTGCTGGTAACAAGATTAAACTAGGTATTGAGATACCGACAATCGAATCTCGGGCAAGTAACATACCGATGACAATGGGAACAACGTATGTTGTTATGCGGTTTGACCGATAAAAATCTTCGTAGAATATGTGGGAGCCAATATGAGCATCCAGGTTCCGCTATTGGTTATTGACCGGAGACGTGTCTTGGTCATGTCTACATAGTTCTCGAACCCGTAGGGTCCGCACGCTTAAAGTTTGATGAAGGTTATATTACGAGTTTATGTGTTTTGATGTACCGAAGGAGTTCGGAGTCCCGGATGAGATCGAGGACATGACGAGGAGTCTCGAAATGGTCGAGACGTAAAGATCGATATATTTGACGACTATATTCGGACATCGGAAAGGTTCCTAGTGATTCGGGTATTTTTCGGAGTACCGAAGAGTTACGGGAATTCGTATTGGGCCTTAATGGGCCATACGGGAAAGGAGAGAAATGCCCCAAAGGGTGGCCGCACCCCTCTCCATGGACTAGTCTGAATTGGACTAGGGAGGGGGGGCGCCCCCTTCCTTCCTTCTCCTTCTCCCTTCCCTTCTTCTACTCCAACAAGGAAATTAAGGAGGAGTCCTAATCCCGGTGGGAGTAGGACTCCTCCCTTGGCGCGCCCTCCTCCTAGGCCGGCCGCCTCCCCCCTTGATCCTTTATATACGGGGGCAGGGGGGCACCTCTAGACACAACAATTGATCTCTTGGATCTCTTAGCCGTGTGCGGTTCCCCCCTCCACCATAATCCACCTCGATAATATCGTAGCGGTGCTTAGGCGAAGCCCTGCATCGGTAGAACATCATCATCGTCACCACGCCGTCGTGCTGATGAAACTCTCCCTCAAAGCTCGGCCGGATCGGAGTTCGAGGAACGTCATCGAGCTGAACGTGTGCTGAACTCGGAGATGCCGTGCGTTCGGTACTTGATCGGTCGGATCGTGAAGACGTACGACTACATCAACTGTGTTGTGCTAACGCTTCCGCTTTCGGTCTATGATGGTACGTGGACACACTCTCCCCTCTTGTTGCTATGCATCACCATGATCTTGCGTGTGCGTAGGATTTTTTTTTTTGAAATACTACGTTCCCCAACAACATTGATGCTAGACTGGAAATTTTGCCAGTCTAATGTCGATTATGATATTAATGTAACATGTGGCGTATGATTATATTTCTGACCAAACATTGTTTGTAATAACGTGTCACACTACATTAAGTTCTTCTCCGCCATCCGCTCTATAGTGATGCAAATCTATATATGTTATAAAGACAATCCCCACTAGCGGAAATCCAGACAATCCCCACTTACGTTCTACGCTAAGGGAAAACTCGAAAGGTTAAAGGTTTGTAGCCAAAATGCTCATAGTAAAGAGAGAGGAGATCTGTTGTGATGACATATTTTATCTATGGAATTGTCATGATGCTCATGTCATGTTTTTATGTTGGCTTAAAGAATGTTTTACGTGGCTCAGCTAGAAGGTTTTGTCATGAAAGAAAGGTAACATAAGGCATGTTGTCTAAATAATTCATTTTATGAATTAAGTTAAACATTTATACAATGGTACCTTTAAGTCTGGGGGAGTAAGTTCACTACATTATGTAGATGAAAACTCACTCGCTAAACCAAGAATTTTGTATCTCCCAATAGTGACATATAGCATCTTAGTGTTTTTCCATGCATTAAATGTATGGAGAATCACCGGGGGACATAAGTCCAAGAGGATTACATGTCGTATTATGATGGAATACATCGATGGAGCCCAAAAGGAACACATTGTGCATTAGTGCAATATCTCAGTCGCTCATAAAGTCGAGGGCAATAAAGTTGGACATTTAAGTGTATGAGGAACCATTTAAACTGATCAGATAATGTCAGTTTCTTATGCTTCAGCTATCAGAAGCGTCATGTATTAAAGTATCACCACGTCCTCTTATTTACGATCAGGATATTTGGTAAAAAAATGTGTTTATTCCAGAACTAGACCATTGGAGAGCCGATATCAAGTTTTTGCAGTATATGCAAGGCAATAAAGATAACATGCTCACTCCGAACGAATTTGATAACCTCAAATTTGTGGGTTAATCAGACATTGGTTTGGCAAGATGTGTAGATATGAGGACTTTCATGTAAAGTTACATCTACACTGTTGCATGAGGAGATTCGTGAGGAGTTCATAAAGGAAAATCATGAAATAATCAATGATGCAAACGAATTCATGGCATGTTAAGAGGCTATCGGGCACGTTGTATGTGAAAGGAATCTTATTGCTGAAATGGTAGTGGTACTGTGGTAGACAACATACTTAATCAACTTACTTCGATCATGAACATGTAGTTCTCTATGCGAGTAACAACTAGTCAATTGGTATTGCCAAAACCACTGACTTTATGTCATTGTTGTGAAATATAGAGTTCATGATCAAACATACGATGTTTGATTTGTAAGTTTTTGAGGTTCCTCTAAGCAAGGCTTAGCATTTACCCTTTTATGATAAGGTTGTCGGCATGGGTTAGGGAAGCTTTTTGATCCTGGAAATTTAGGACCATCAAATAAACCAACTCCCATAAAGTATTATGTATTCCATTTTGAGGTAGATGATATACTATAAGTATTGAGGTTAAGCGACACTTCATCCCTAGATCGCCATTGTTACTGATTTCAGATAAAAGAAAGTCCCTTTTTGACATATATCTGTATATTGTATACACGAATATAGGATCCGCTATACCCTAGAAAAATCTTTTCCAATACTGGAATAGACAGATTTAGTAGAGAACAACTTGTTACCATTGACCAGTCAACTAAGAATCCAGACGGTGCTTGGAGGGGATATCAATTTGGAGATGGAAAACATCAGGAACAATATCTAGGCAACTCTTTACTTCCCTACAAAAAAAGAGTGTACGAGTAGACAAATGGATACCACCGAGCAGCTCAATATCTAGGCAAGCTTGCGAAAAATGTCAAGTTGCAGTTAACCAGCTTGGGATAAGAACAACCGTCACTCTGAAAACTACATCTGCCATCCCCTTCACGACACCTACGTTTTTCACAGCCTCTCACGGCTAAAACCGACGCTTCCCACGTGAACGGGCGCTACGTTTACGTCTGCGTCCCCAGTGAAATTATCAGCGACGAGCGCCAACTGCCAAGTGGAGTGAGCACTGAGCAGACAGACAGACACACCCGTGATCTGAAGAAATCCGAGGAAAAACCCACGGCCACGAGAAAATCCACGGCACCCAATCGCCAACCCCCACGGCGATCCCGAGCCGCAGCCACACCTGTTCCCTCCACCCTGAGGCTCTCGCCGCGCCACCTCGCCCGCGATATCCACCCCGCCAATGGCGTCCGAGCTCCAGATTTTTCTGGCCCCCGCACGTCTCATCCCCTTCCCCTTCCTCCCGCCGGGTTAAATAGCCGCCTCCGCCGCTCCTCTCAAACCATCCCGCCATACACCACCACAGCCCCACTCCTAGAGAGCACGCACATCGGACACGCACGAAGTCTCCTCGACCAGCGAGCAATGGCGACCACCGCGATGGCGCTCTCCCCCTCCTCCTTCGCCGGGAAGGCGGTGAAGGACCTGCCGTCGTCGGCGCTCTTCGGGGAGGCGCGCGTCACCATGCGCAAGACCGCGGCCAAGGCCAAGCCGGTGTCGTCGGGCAGCCCGTGGTACGGCTCCGACCGCGTGCTCTACCTCGGCCCGCTATCCGGCGACCCCCCGAGCTACCTCACCGGTGAGTTCCCCGGCGACTACGGATGGGACACCGCGGGGCTCTCGGCCGACCCCGAGACCTTCGCCAAGAACCGGGAGCTGGAGGTGATCCACTGCCGGTGGGCCATGCTGGGCGCGCTCGGCTGCGTCTTCCCGGAGCTGCTCGCCCGCAACGGCGTCAAGTTCGGCGAGGCCGTGTGGTTCAAGGCCGGCTCCCAGATCTTCAGCGAGGGCGGCCTCGACTACCTCGGCAACCCCAGCCTCGTCCATGCGCAGAGCATCCTCGCCATCTGGGCCTGCCAGGTCGTGCTCATGGGCGCCGTCGAGGGCTACCGCGTCGCCGGCGGCCCGCTCGGCGAGATCGTCGACCCGCTCTACCCCGGCGGCAGCTTCGACCCCCTGGGCCTCGCTGACGACCCCGAGGCGTTCGCGGAGCTCAAGGTGAAGGAGATCAAGAACGGCCGCCTCGCCATGTTCTCCATGTTCGGCTTCTTCGTGCAGGCCATCGTCACCGGCAAGGGCCCTCTCGAGAACCTCGCCGACCACCTTGCCGACCCCGTCAACAACAACGCCTGGGCCTTTGCCACCAACTTCGTGCCCGGCAAGTAAGCTGCTAGGTGTTGTGTTATGTCTGGAAACCGACCGTGCACGTACGTACGTACGCGATCAAGTGTGCGCATGCATGCGTGCATGCAGCTGGGTTTCGTTTGTACTACAACCATGCATGATGTAAAGTACGAAGGTTGAATGCAAAAGGCTGTTGTTAGACATGATGATCTCTTAGGATCAACCTGAGCATGCAATCACCTGTGTTAATTAACCGGTAGTTGATCTTGCAATCGATCGGCTTTCAGTTTCTTAGTTCAGTGGATGCTTATCATACAGTGGCCGGCAGTGGATCTTTACAGCAGTAAAAGTAGATGTCTTTGGCGAGAATCAAGAGGAACTTTTTTTCCAAGTGGAGAACAAATAATCTGTCTGAAAGTTGAACTTGAAACCACCGTTAAGTAATCTACGGCAATCTGACGAACCTCTCCATGAATGGCGAATCCATCGGCGAGAAGCTACGTCGCAAGCTAAAGCAGGCAGCAGAACTTTCAGGAACATTGCCCACCCTAACAAGCAGCAGGAATCCTGAAGGAAAAGAGGACCTTTCAGAAATGACAGAGTAAGCATGTACTAGATTTGAAGGCTTCAAGACACAAAACTGAAGAAACTAGAAATGCATGGCCTAAAGAGTCACTAGAAGAAAATTAAATTAGCATCACAAGATTTTATGGGCTGCAAAGGTATGATGCCATGCCAGGCAACACATTCAGTGAAGGTGGGGCGTAAAAGATAGCATTAGCAGTACAGCAAAACAAATCAAAATTTCAAACGGCGCCATAATCTTGCTCCAGGGAAGAAGAATATAAAGAGAAATATATTCAGACCAGCGAGTCAAGAACAAAATTCACTTGGCATCATCAGCCGGTACAGTAATTACGTATGATGTTTCTGTTGTTTGAACACCCAATAATCCTCAGACACATACTCCCTCCGTAAACGAATATAAGAGTGTTTAGATAGTGATCTGAACGCTCTTATATTTCTTTACGGAGGGAGTACTAGGTACCAAATCACTACACTTGCTGGAAACTGTAATCATGAGGAGTGGTAGTTTGTAGCTACAATACATGCACTGCCTTTTCTGGTAGTTGATAGCACCTGGACTAGTACATGGTAGTAGCACCACACACAACAAAGTACAACTTGCTCTCCAAATCACAAAGCAATACGGCATACAGCTCTTGAGCAGTTCGACTGAACATATATGCCGTGAGGTCCTCACGCCGTGTCGCCGTGGGTCTTCTTCATCAGGCGAGCCCGAGCTATAGCCACCGTAACGATGGCAACAAGAGTCGGGACTATATACACACACGCACAGGGCGCACAGGTCCGTTGTGAGCGACATCGAGTAGCAGATAGCCATTGATCGACGACGGCGTGATTCATCAGAACATTTAGCGTCTCAGGATCAGATAGATAGACAAAAGCGCTACACATGCACAAACGGGGGTACGGGTATCTGCAGAGGGGTTCATGAAAGGAGAAGGATTTGCATGCAAGTTATACTGAGTCGGTCGGAAAGGCTGTTTACTGCTCCTTGCAGTATACCGTTTGTCAAGTCTTGGCCCCTCAGAAAATTATATATCTTGAAGAAACAAAAAACAAAAATGTGAATGTGTATCTGTGAGATGTACTAGCTAGAGGGGAGGTATATATCAAGAGAATAGTGGATTACATCACAATTCTCGAAGCTAAAAAGACTTTGAATAACTAGTTAAACTAGATGATACCCCGTGAATTGATGCGGAATGAAATCGGTTGCAAAATCCTTGGTTGTATAATAAGCGTGATACATATTATATATTGCATTTAATTATTCTATAGTTTGCAGATATTTATTGAATTTAAGTAGCATAATAAGCGAACTGATATCCTGCAAAAAGTAAAAAACGATCTGATAAAAGGTCTCTTAAATAGGGTTCAACTTTATTGCAGCTTGCAAAGACAGAAGGATCTGTATATGTAAGGAAACAAATTCGTAGATAATTACCCGTCAATCAAATTGCCTACAAAGTTTGCGAAGATCACCAGCACATTAACCCATGCATTCATGGAACGCTCGTACTCTTCAGAGCACTTCGTCTGTTCCTCATTCCATCCACGGCGAGACTTGTAGGCGATGATCCGCAGAGTACCGTAGATCAAGCCATACACGAAGACAGTTCTCCAGATGACAATGTATCAGGGATCAACTACTTAGCTATATAGGGTTTTGGGGGGGGGGGGGCATTGGTCCCCTTCCCCTCACTAACTATTTCTTTAATACTTGTTTATGAGAGAGATTAACGTATGCTCGGGCCATGACCTTTTCGAAACCGGAGCCCACCACGTCCATTGAAATAGGTATTGTCGATAACAAAAACTACGGCGATGCTGAAACCGGAGCCCACCACCATGACCAGCGAGTTTTTTTGCTACATCCATTTTAATGGTGATGATTGGTGGCCGTGTTCGTGCAACCCTATGCTGTGAACGTCGACGGAGGAAAAAACGTCAACCAGCATGGGAAAATGTTTCAACTGACACGAGAAAAAGCTTCAACGGGTTGCAAGCGGTGCTGCTGAGAGCTGCAGGCCGGCAGCACGGTGGTGTTGCGACGGACGTGCTACAATGGCGGCACGGTGGTCCTGCGGCGTGCTACGTCTAGCACCACGGCTTGCTGGAACCATTCGCGGCCGGAACTGGAACTGGAAGACGATGGATACCGCAGTTGGCGACGGCCGGAGAGCCGGCGACGACTAGCCAGCGATGCTACAACCTCTGGCGAGGAAGGGGCAAATAGATACGGCGCAGCAACAATCATGTGGATGCTTTTTTTTCTTTGAGCGGTGCTGTGACGGGGTTGGTAGTCGCCGCGGACGCCAGCTGCCGTTGTTTCCCCTCGCGTGAGATGTGCTGTTTGGTTGACCTTTTCCCTTTTTTCTCCTGTACGCGTGGGTGTACGCGTGAGAGCTGGACGAAGAACGAATACCGCTTCGATCCAACCGTAGTTAATGGGCAGATCGTTCGGCTGCGCGGCGACCGGCCCAAATTTGGGCCGGCGCGCCGGCGCCTAGCACCCGCCATTCAGTTTCCCTTTGTGCAAATCTCACGAGAGAGGTCTCCAAAGGTGTGACCCTGTCTGCTTTGCTAGAGTGTTCATCAGGCATAGCTCCTCAACGCTGGCTAAACACATACCGTATTAAAAATTTAAAACGACAAATTCAGTCATAAATTACATTAGGCAAACAAAATATATATTAGGAAAACCATACAGAGGCCGCAGGCATTAAGATAACTCTACTAATCAAACAACGTGATCACCAAAAGGATGCATTCCATTGAGGACAGCAACAAGTAGGGCTGAACCAAAAGCTCGTAGCTCACGAGCTTAATGAGCGCTCGATAGTTTGGCTCGTTAAGCTCGGAGCTCGCTTCTTAATGAACAGAGCCAATCATAGATTTCAGCTTGTTAAGCTTAATGAGTTTAACGAACGAGCTAACGAGTTTCACGAGTAGCTTGTTAAACTCGTTAGTAACAACATAACACATATTTTCATCTTACGTGACAAATTTTTTGTAGTAACTCAGCCCATCAATCAATCTAATCGACATATGAGGCAACAAACTAGTGCATTTCTATCTGTAGTCACCATATTTCATCTTGAAAACCACACCTATACATTCATCCTGCATATCGAAACACATTATAATCTGTTAACGAGCGCTCGCGAGCGCTCACGAGCTTAACGAGTTTCAAACGAGTCGAGCCGAGCAGGGTTTTCTGCTCGTTAATCTTAATGAGCTTAACGAGCCGAGCCTTAACGAGCACGAGCTTAACGAGTACGAGCTTAACGAGTCGAGCTGCTCGTTAGTCCACCCCTAGCAACAAGATTATCTATTGACCAAAGTTAAAAGAAAATCTATCGACCAGATTTGCACAGATGTCAGTTATCGACCATTAGCAAGAACTTGTTTCAATTGCATATCATAAGGAATTCGAAGAACTGCTTCAAGTACAGTATTGGGCCGGGAAGCACAGCTTGGGGAACTTCAATATCGACGGGCTTGCTAGCTACTCCCTCTGTCCCAAAATATAAGAACGTTTTTAACACTATACTAGTGTCAGAAACGTTCTTATATTATGGGACGGAGGGAGTAAATGGCAATTGGCACATACAATATTTATACCGAAAAAGGCTTTCGCCCCGCTTTATAAATAAAGCAAACCGCCACAAGACATACAACCAAAGCAGGTTCACACACACACACCACCCGAGTATCACAACAAAGTACGAAGGTTCTGCTGAGGGCACAGCTCAACAAGCCCAAAAGAAAGAGAAAAAACAGAGCCTGCCCAGCGCAGGGAATCTAGTCAGGCTCCGGCGGAGGCGGCGGGGGCGGCGGCGACAGGCGGACGGCCATCGAGCGGAGATCGGCGATGAAGGCTGAGATGGCGTCCCGGTCCGGGGGGCGGCTAAGCGGCCGCCAAAGCTGCAAGAAACCCGAGAATTTGTAGAGAGCGTCAGTAGCGCGACGAAGAGGAGTACGCTGGATCACAAGCTTATTGCGAACGGTCCAAAGAGTCCAGGCAAGAACCCCAACCTCCAGCCACCTAATGTGGCGAGAGGACATGGGGGACAATTGAAGTTCAGCAAATAAGTCCGGGAAATTGGTGTGGCACCAACTTCCACCAACAATCTTGCGAAAGCAGCTCCAGAGGAACTGGGCGGAGACGCAGGCGAAGAAGATGTGGTTGGAGTCTTCAGGAACATCACAGAGGGGGCAGATACCAGTGCCCGGGCCATTGCGCTTGACCCGTCCACGAATCCACTGCCACATGAAGATGCGAATCTTTAGGGGGACGCGGACGGACCACACCATCGATAAGGGGAGGGGAGCGGAGGAGGGGGCAATGGCCAGGTAGAGCGATTTGGTAGAGAACTGGCCCGACGGCTCCAAGTGCCAGCGCACAAGGTCCGGACCCCCATCCACCAACGGCTCATGCAGAGCAACACAGTCAAGCAACTCACGCCAAGCGGCGGATTCCGCCGGCCCAAAGGGCCGACGGAAAGCAAGGCGCCCTAAGTCAAGAAGGGCCCTATCAACAGAAATCATAGGGTCGACGGAGATAGAGAAGAGGGTGGGGAAGCGGGCCGCAAAGGGAGAGTCGCCGGCCCAGTGATCAAACCAGAATAGCGTCAAGAGGCCGGACCCCACCGAGATAGAGGTACCAATGCGGAGCACCGGGACAAGATGGACGAGAGACTGCCAGAACTGAGATCCGCCCGATTTCTGGCAGAAGGCAAGGGGTTGACCACGCAGGTACTTATTCCGGATAATGTCCAGCCAGAGGCCACCATGACCCTGCGCGATACGCCACAGCCACCGGGATAGAAGGGCAATATTCATCCGTTTAGACCACATGATGCCCAAGCCACCCTGCTCCCTGGGCTTGCAGATGTCAGGCCAGCTGACCATGTGATACTTCTGCTTGCCATGCTCGCCAGCCCAGTAGAATCGGGACTGAATTTTGGCGATCTCCTTATGGAGAGATTCATGAAGGCTGTAGAAACTCATAAGAAACAAGAGGAGGCTGGACAGGGATGAGTTGATAAGGATAGTCCGGGCCGCCTTAGAGAGCCACCTCCCCTGCCAGGGCTCGCACCGGGACTGGAGCTTGGTCACGGAGGGCCGCAGGTCCGCGACAGAGAGACGCGAGTCACTAATGGGCGTCCCAAGGTAGGTAGTGGGGAAAGAGCCCAGGCGGCAATTAAGTCTGTTGGCAATGGCCACAGAATCAGAGGGGGAATATCCCATCACCATCACATCACTCTTATCAAAGTTGATCTTGAGGCCCGACATCTGTTGGAAGCAAAGAAGGAGGAACTTGAGGTTGGTGATGTCCATCTCCGAGCCTTCGACCATGATGATCGTGTCGTCAGCATACTGGAGGATGGAGATCCCCGAGCCCCCAGAGAGGTGGGGGGTAATCCCTCGGATGTGGCCAGTGGCTTTTGCCTTATCCAGAATGGAGGCCAAAGCGTCCACGACCATATTGAAGAGGAACGGGGAGAAGGGGTCGCCTTGGCGCACCCCACATAGGGTAGGGAAGAAGGGACCGATCTCGCCATTGATGTTGACCGCCGTGCGACCGCAAGAGACCATTTGCATGACTCTCGTGATCCACCGGTCGTCAAAGCCCTTCTGAAGAAGGACTTCCCTAAGGAAGGTCCAGCTAACCGTGTCATAGGCTTTATGGAAATCGATCTTCAGAAAGATCGCCTTCAGGCGCTTGACCCGGACCTCATGAAGAACCTCATGAAGCACCAGGACACCATCCAGGATGTACCGACCCTTAATGAAGGCCGATTGGTTAGGGTGGGTAATCCGATCAGCTAGCAGGGTCACCCTATTGGCGTACCCCTTGGCCAGGATCCGGAAGATCACGTTAATGACCGTGATCGGGCGGAACTGGCGGATGTCAGCCGCCCCAGGGACCTTGGGGATGAGGGAGATGGTCCCGAAGTTGAGGCGACCTAGGTCAATGGATCCCACAAAGAATTCATCAAAGATGGCCAAGACCTCTGGTTTAATCACGTTCCAGAAGGTCTGGAAGAAAATGACCGGAAGACCGTCCGGGCCCGGCGCAGAGGAGGAGTTCATACCCTTGATGGCCTCCCAGACCTCCTGCTCAGAGAAGGGAGCTGTCAGGGACGCGTTCTCCGCGTCAGAAACTAGTTGGGCGCCGGCCCAACAATCAGGGGCGAGAGAGATGCCGCTCCTAGGAGCAGGAGAGAAGAGGGACCGATAGAAACCGTCGACATGGGTGCGGATGTCACGGGGATCCTGAAGGAGGGTTTCCCCATCCCACAGGCAGGGGATGGTGTTGCGTCTACGGCGACCGTTGGCAATCGCCTGGAAGTAAGCCGTATTCGCGTCTCCCTTCAGGACCCAACGCTGAGCGCCCCGAAGGCGCCAATATGCTTCCTCATCGGTGTAAATCACGGAGAGCTGGTCTTCGAGGTCATAGCGGGAAAGCCACTCGTCCGGGGAGAGACCCACCGCGTCAGCCCGAAAGTCGAGGGCCTGGATCGCGGTAAGCAACGCCTTCTTACGCTCCCTGGCGTCACGGCCCAGGTTGGCCCCCCAACCCTTCATAAATTGCCGTCCACGCTTCGCACAGAAGTGCCACGTGTCAATAGCAGAAGGGTGGCGAGGGTGGGGGTGGGCCCGAGCCTCGATCCACCGAGCACACACGGCGTCGGTAAAACCCGCCTGGGAGAGCCAGAAAGTCTCGAAGCGGAACCGAGGGGGGATCGGCGGACGTTCGTCCACGGAGGAGAGAAGCAAGGGGACATGGTCCGAACCAATCCGGGTGATGGCGCGGAGAGAGGCTAGGGGGCAACGGAGGTCCCATTCCGGGGAAACTAGGACCCCGTCCAAGACGGACAGGGTCGGGGAGGCTTGTCGGTTGGTCCAGGTAAACCGGGCCCCAACCTGATCAATCTCCCGGAGGGCGAGGTCGGCAATGAAGTCCATCCACGCACGTGCTAGATCGGTGCCAGAATGTAATTTTTGTGCATTCTGCAAGAAGAAAAGTTATGTACAGAGAAAAACATGGGAAGGAGCTCATAGCAGCATTCAGAGAAAGCATCACAACCAATATTCTCCCAGACCCTACGTCGACCAAAGCTACATGGATTGGTGTCCACCATTCATCCGAAAGGAAACAAGCAACCGACCAGGCACCTATCGACAAAGCTTTGTTCAGGCCCTTCATTAAGCATCCTATTCGCACCCAGCCAACAGGGGGTTCCCCTGACTCTGGAACAGGAGACCTTTCATGGTCGCCGCATTTCTCCGACGAAACATATACTCCATTGCACGATTCATTGATTCAACCAACCTGTCGACACGACGAGGAGGATTTCTCACCTGTACTTCAGAATCCTTCTCACTTCTTAGTTCAGAAGTTCCATCCTCGCGCGCTCTGTACACCGCTCTGTTTTGGTAACCGCTCGAGATATTCGGTTACCGCGCGGTTACCACGTTTATCGCTCCCTCACGATAAACACTCATACCGAGCAAAAAATCCCGATTTTTTGAAATATTTGAATTCAAACGATCGCCTTGTAGTTAAATAAGCTGCATCTGTGTTTTAAACAGAGAACTTATCGTGGCCCAGTGGCAAAAGGTGTTTTATCGCCAGACGTTGGTCGAGGGTTCTACTCGGGCTACGCACTGCTTTTCTAAACTTTTAGAGATGCAAAAGTTTTTACCTATGAAAAATTCTGCAGAAGACAGGGAACGAACTCGGGGCGCCTGAGCAAGGGATAGCTGCGGGTTGAGAGCCACTACGGTAGAACAACTTTACTGACTATTAATAGTTAAAAGCTCATCTATATATAACTCAAAAAAATTGAATTCAAAATTTGGTTTTAAATTTCGTCCGATTTTTTTTCGGTAATTCGTGGTTACCGTGGTTACCGAGAATCTCGGTGCCCCTCGCCTGAGCAAGGGATAGCTGCGGGTTGAGAGCCACTACGGTAGAACAACTTTACTGACTATTAATAGTTAAAAGCTCATCTATATATAACTCAAAAAAATTGAATTCAAAATTTGGTTTTAAATTTCGTCCGATTTTTTTCCGGTAATTCGTGGTTACCGTGGTTACCGAGAATCTCGGTGCCCCTCGAGAAAAAAATCTCCACTTGGGATCCAAAACCTTGGTACTCCGTTGGAAATTTCTCGCTCGCTCACTTCAAGTACTGTATCTAGCACTCTCAAGTTCAATCCTTCATACAGATCCTTGCACTGAGTTGCCGGCTTGCCGCATCGCTATCGATGTGGAATCTAGTAAGAAATATGGCTAGAATCAACAAATGTACCCATCAGAAAGAGACCCCAAAGCATGTGGTTCCGATTACTTCCTCTCGATCAATTCCTTCCACTTGATCAATGAGAGGTGTGACACAAAGGATTTTCAGAGAGTAGTTCATAAGCAGCAAGCCCACGATTTGAGCATGTGTAGATAAAACCATCCACAAATACACATGCGCCGTTTAAAAGGCGGTTTCTAGGCATAGCCCTTGGCAGGTATTCTCCCCATAGAGTCCAAGGCACGACAACATGCCACTTCATTGCACCGATGTCAAACCGAAGACAAGAACATGTGATACTATCAGAGACTATAAAGGAATCATCACCCAGTGCTACATATCCCGAGAGCTTGACCTTCCTGTCAAGAACATAAGACTGGTCTGTGTGGCAGCGCACCCATGAGGTGGATCCAGGAGGAGAAACAGAGTGGGCCTTAGAGTAAACTTGGAGAGTTTCAGTAAGAGCAAAAGTCTCTCGACCAACTTGGATAACCATAACAAAAGGATCAACAGAAACAGGCCGTCGTGCAAGGATATCCATAGTGTGACATGTGGTGTCCAGATTAATCACATCCATGCCATCTTTTAGGAATGAGACAGCACATAGATCTGAGCTACTCCGAAAAAAATGCCTGTGACCATGATCATCTCCATGTACAATGTAATGTGGTTTGAGAGGAGGGTCTGTTTCTAACTCTAGAATCTCATCCAGACTGGTTTTATAGATAAATGATTGTGAACCACCTTGGCAGATAATAAACAAGATATCCTTGTCAATATGGATAGGTGGTGGCTTCACGTACCTAGGAGGACTTGGTGGGAGATAATGCCTGCATGTGCAAGAAGCAAAATGTGTCATGCAATAATTAAAAAGCTTGGAAGGTAGGCACAAAGAAAGAAACTTGGAACCAAATTAATATCTAGACCTGCAAGGATCATCAGGCACTTGGTCTTCATGGGGTTGAGGCAGCATCTTCTCGTCCATATACTCTCTAAGTGGTTGATTAGTGGACAAATTAAAAGAGTAATTTGTAAGCAAGATGACCAAAATGAACACATGGATTAGTGGAGACAAAAACTTACTGCACAAAGCATAATTGAAAGTCATGGATGTGTTTCATGGGCAACATGTCGAGCCGGCGGAAGGTGGAGTGCAGGACCTTGACATCCCAGGGCAGGGGAGCAATGTGGAAGGTGGTGACAAAGGCATGTAGGTGGTCACACCCGCATGAGAGGTCGAGGCTGATCCAGACGGAGCACAGGACCCCCGAGCCGAGATGGGCGAGGAAGCCATCTCCTGTCATCACAATGAAAGGACAGACGGAGTCGATCCTCGCAGGCGGATGCAGCTTGATCCTTGGCTCCTCATCTGCCGGTGTGAGCTTGTATTCGTAGACCACGTTGTTCCACAGCATGTAGATGGCGTTGCTCTCTTGTGCGTACAGGCCACGGCCATTGATAGGGACGTAGTGGTCGTCTGAGGTAGTGTGGATTACCTTGGTCCAGCCGGAGTCCGGGGCGGAGCAATCGAAGGTGAAGAAGAGGCCATTCTGGAGGGAGATGAGAATCATGGTGCCCCCGTCCCGGCCGTGGCCGGGGAGCACCGCGTAGCCCTGGAGGAAGCTGCCACCCCAGATGGGGAACGAGCGGTCGAATTTGCAATGGTGGATGGAGGGGCTGCCGACCTGCTCCCAGCATCCTCCGGCTACGCCCTCTTCCTCCTCGTGGATGACGAGGCGTTGCACCACCACGTGGAAACTGGAGATAGAGCAGCGGTCCGCGGACACGGCCCATAGGTGGCCGTCCGCGGAGATGGGCATGCACCGGCCTTGCGTGCTCCAGGCCAGCGGAGGGAGGGGCGCTTCAGCCCGCAGCTCCTCCTCGGCGGCTTCCAGCTGCAGCCGCAGGGCGTGGGTTGGCTCGTTCTCCTCCTGCTGCACGACGCAGAGGGAGCGGCCGTCCGGAGCCAGGGCGGCGTCGGCCCCCAGGCTGCACCCCGGCGGCCTTTCGAGGTCGTGAAAGATCTCCAGCACCTCGTTGCTCCGGCCGGAGATCCGCCCCGATCTCGCCACGCGGAGACGGTGGAAGCGTAGGGCGCCCCTCATGACGCCGACGAGCAGCGACCAGGCAGGGCCCTCGTCGGCGTTCAAGGGAATGTCGACGAAATCGTTGCCGGGGAAGACCTGAGGGAGCGGGGCCGCCCTCTT